>NC_084745.1:47374078-47459078 GCF_033978785.1 Entelurus aequoreus
TTAACTGTTAGCATGCAAACAATAGCATGCTGGCAAGCTAACTCAAACATGTTAAGTTTTTCATCTAATTTTACACTTTTTCTCTATTTTAGCAGCCATACACCTTTGAGTCATATAACTTGGTATATGACACAAGCTAACTGTTAGCATGCAAACTTTTTGAGCTAGTTTTGCAACCGTTTGCACCAGAGTCATAAAACCTGGTATGTGACATTTGTTAATGCTAACTGTTATCATGCTAATGTAACGTTTTAGGCTAGCTGTGTAGCTCATTTTGTAGAGTTACACCTAAAACTCTCGGATTCAGCGACCCACGTCCAGAGGTCTGGGGCACAGATCAAACCCATCAAAATTTCCACGAGAATTTTCTATTTATGATATCAGCTTTTTGGGCTAATTTTGTAACCGTTTACCCTATAGTCATTTAACCTTGTTACTCTGTTACCATGCTAACATTAAAGTGCTAACTTTTTTAGCTAATTTTACACTTTTTACTCTAATTCCCCAGACATACACCTAAGAGTCATATAACTTGGTATGTGACACAAGCTAACTGTTAGCATGCTAACTTTTTGAGCTAGTTTTGCAACTGTTTGCACCAGAGTAATATAACTTGGTATGTGACACAAGCTAACTGTTAGCATGCTAACTTTTTGAGCTAGTTTTGCAACCGTTTGCACCAGAGTCATAAAACTTGGTTTGTGACATTTGTTAACTGTTAGCATGCTGGCAAGCTAACTCAAACATGTTACGTTTTTCATCTAATTTTAGACGTTTCCTCTATTTTCGCAGCCATACACCTTTGAGTCACATAACCTGGTATATGAAACATGCTAACGTTTGCAGACATGCTAAATGTTAGCATTTTAATGTAAAGTTTTAGCTCATTTTGTACAGTTACACCTAAAACTCTCGGATTCAGACACTCTGCACCATCTTAAATGCACGGCGGCTTCCAGCAACCCCTGGACAGAGGTCCGGGGCACAGATAGCAGGCCCATCAAAATTTCCGCGGGAATTTTCTAGTTATGATATTAGCTTTTTGAGCAAATTTTGCAACCGTTTACCCTACAGTCATTTAACGTGGTGTGTGACCCTTGTTACTCTGTTAGCTAGCTAACGTTAGCATGCTAACATTAAAGTGCTAATTTTAAAATGTTTACTCTTAATTCCCCAGCCATACACCTTAGAGTCATATAACTTATTTGACACAAGCTAACTGTTAGCATGCTAACTTTTTGAGCGAGTTTTGCAACCGTTTGCACCAGAGTCATATAACTTGGTATGTGACATTTGTTAACTGTTAGCATGCTGGCAAGCTAACTTAAACGTGTTAAGTTTTTCATCTAATTTTACACTTTTTCTCTATTTTCGCAGCCATACACCTTTGAGTCACATAACCTGGTATATGAAACATGCTAACTGTTATCATGCTAACGTTTGCAGACATGCTAAATGTTAGCATTTTAATGTAACGTTTTAGGCTAGCTGTGAAGCTCATTTTGTACAGTTACACCTAAAACTCTCGGATTCAGACACTCTGCACCATCTTAAAAGCACGGCGGCTTCCGGCGACCCCCGTCCAGAGGTCTGGGTCACAGATAGCAGGCCCATCAAAATTTCCGCGGGAATTTTCCTAGTTATGATATCAGGATTGTACCAACACAGATGATTCCAATAATTTTCTGACACAGTTTTAGAATGCTAAAGGGTTGGAATTGGGGGTTAAATCACCAAAAATGATTCCCAGGCGCGGCCACTGCTGCTGCTCACTGCTCCCCTCACCTCCCAGGGGGTGAACAAGGGTATGGGTCAAATGCAGAGGACAAATTTCACCACACCTAGTGTGTGTGTGTGACAATCATTGGTACTTTAACTTTAACTTCTATTGGGCTCTGCCTTAATTCATGAGGTATGTTTTAAAGGCCTACTGAAATGAATTTTTTTTATTTAAACGGGGATAGCAGATCTATTCTATGTGTCATACTTGATCATTTCGCGATATTGCCATATTTTTGCTGAAAGGATTTAGTATAGAACAACGACGATAAAGATTGCAACTTTTGGTATCTGATAAAAAAAAGGCTTGCCCCTACCGGAAGTAGCGTGACGTAGTCAGTTGAACATATACGCAAAGTTCCCTATTGTTTACAATGATGGCCGCATGAAGTGATAGATATTCGGACCGAGAATGCGACGATTTCCCCTTTAATTTGAGCGAGGATGAAAGATTTGTGGATGAGTAAAGTGCAAGTGAAGGACTAGTGGGGAGTTGAAGCTATTCAGATAGGGAAGATGCTGTGAGAGCCGGGGGTGACCTGATATTCAGCTGGGAATGACTACAACAGTAAATAAACACAAGACATATATATACTCTATTAGCCACAACACAACCAGGCTTATATTTAATATGCCACAAATTAATCCTGCATAAAAACACCTACGTGTTTGTTATGCTAGCTCCTCTGCTAGCTCCTAGCTCCATAGAACACGCCAATACAATTCAAACACCTGATCAACACACACAATCACTCAGCCCAAAAGACCGTTCACCTAACCCAAGGTTCATAAAGCTTATATATTTTAAAAAAGTTACGTACATACGCAAAAAAAAGCCAAAGCTGCATACTCACAGTAGCACGTCTGCGTCTTTGTCATCCAAATCAAAGTAATCCTGGTAAGAGTCTGTGTTGTCCCAGTTCTCTACAGGCGTCTGTGTATCCAAGTCAAATGTCCTCCTGGTTAGAGTCTCTGTTATCCGAGTTCTTCCATCTTGACTGCATCTTCCGGGAATGTAAACAAAGAAGCGCCGGCTGTGTACTGTTGTGGCTGACTACGTTCGAAAAATACGTCCATTTCGCACCGACAACTTTCTTCTTTGCTTGCTCAGCTTCCTTCTCCATAATGCAATGAACATGATTGCAACAGATTCACGAACACAGATGTCCAGAATACTGTGGAATTATGAAATGAAAACAGAGCTTTTTCGTATTGGCTTCAATGTGGAAGGCATACCCGTGTTCCCCGGGCTACGTCACGCGCATACGTCATCCTCAGAGGCGTTTCGAACCGGAAGTTTAGCGGCAAATTTAAAATGTCACTTTATAAGTTAACCCGGCCGTATTGGCATGTGTTATAATGTTAAGATTTCATCATTGATATATAAACTATCAGACTGCGTGGTCGGTAGTAGTGGCTTTCAGTAGGCCTTTAATGTCATATAGACGACCCACATTAACAGATTTCTTGTTATGTTTTAGTATCAGGCATATTTCACGACTTCTTTGTGTGTTTTCAGGACCCCGACGCGCAGCACCGGCCCGTCTCCCAGGACCTGGCGGGCTTTTGGGACATGCTGCAGCTGTCCATCGAGAACATCAGCCTGAAGTTCGACGAGCTGCACCAGCTCCGAGCCAACAACTGGAAGCCTCCGACCCCGCCGGACATCCAGGTGCCAACGCCCTCGTGACGCCGCTCCGCCTCTCTCGTGGCATGGCTAACGGCCGCTAACCCGCATGCTCGCCGCTGTCTGCATGTCTCTCGCCCCCGTTGTCCACAGTGAGCTTCTCCGTACGCCATGTTTTGGGGGGGGCCCGCCCCCACCACCACCACCACTCCCCTCACTAACCGTATGTCTCCGCAAAACACTCGCATGCTCCGCAGCCGACACGTAAACGATTGCCGCCGATTTTTTTGTGTGTGTCATTTGCTCGGCGTGGACCTTGCAGGACGGACTCTTTGTCGTCCCTGTCCAGGAGAGACGGGCGCCACCTCCCGTGCCAAAGAGGCCCCAGAAGGGCCACGCCCCCCTGGCCAGAGACCGCTCCCTGGAGAGCTCCGAGCGCCAGCGCCTGGAGGCCCGCAAGCGCCTGCTGGCCGCCAAGCGGGCCGCGTCCGCGCGGCAGAGCTCGGTCACGGAGAGCGCCGACAGCATCGAGATTTACATCCCCGAGGCGCAGACGCGACTATGAGGCGCACGCTCTCACACATTGACGTGCCAGATTACCATTGAGATGTATATTATTTATTTATTTATTTACCTACAGATCCCCCCCCCCAGCTATGATGTAGCACCCTGACCCCGCCCCCTTTCCTTAAACACACACACACCCATAACGTACGTGTGTATGAGAACGTGACAAGTGTGTGTGCTGGTTCGTCGTGGTCTTGAAATGACATGCGCTCATTCTTAAGTACTTCCTGTCCGACATTCAAGGTGGTAACATCGGTCCAACTCACCTGTTCGGGCCGGGACACACCATTAGGTACACCCACACGAGTTCCGCCTCCTTGTTGTGGCTCCCTCAGAATTTTTTTTTTAACCCCTGTAGTGAGAAAAGTTGACATCCTTAAAAAAGAGTACTATAATTTCCCACGGTCTGTGAGGCAGTGAACGCGCACAGGCTTCAAGTAAAAGAGACCGGAAGTCCGGAACCATGGCTGCGCGCCAAAAGAGAGAGGGTTTAATTTTTTACGTGGAAAGATTGTTTTTCCTGTAAAAAAAAAAAATTACAAATATTTTTTAAAGTTTATAAGATGTGTTATGATTAGCGGCACTATACTATTTACTATAAGTACAAAACATACAAAACCAGTGAAGTTGGCACGTTGTGTAAATGGTAAATAAAAACAGAATACATCCATCCATCCATTTCTACCGCTTATTCCCTTCAGGGTCGCGGGGGGTGCTGGAGCCTATCTCAGCTACAATCGGGCGGAAGGCGGGGTACACCCTGGACAAGTCGCCACCTCACAATGATTTGCAAATCCTTTTCAATTTATATTCAATTGAATAGACTGCAAAGACAAGATATTTAATGTTTGAACTGGAAAATGTTATTTTTTGCAAATATTAGCTCATTTGGAATTTGATGCCTGCAACGTGTTTAAAAAAAAGCTGGCACAAGTGGCAAAAAAGACTGAGGAAGTTTGGGGAATGCTCATCAAACACTTATTTGGAACATCCCACAGGTGAACAGGCTAATTGGGAACAGGTGGGTGCCATGATTGGGTATAAAAGCAGCTGCCGTGAAATGCTCAGTCGTTCACAAACAAGGATGGGGCGAGGGTCACCACTTTGTCAACAAATGCGTGAGCAAATTGTCCAACAGTTTAAGAACAACATTTCTCAACGAGCTTTTGCAAGGAATTTAGGGATTTCACCATCTACGGTCCGTAATATCATCAAAAGGTTCAGAGAATTTGGAGAAATCACGACACGTAAGGTGGTATTGCATCAAAAAGCGACATCAGTGTGTGAAGGGTATCGCCACATGGGCTCAGGAACACTTCAGAAACCCACTGTCAGTAACTACAGTTGGTCGCTGCATCTGTAAGTGCAAGTTAAAACTCTACTATGCAAAGCCAAAGTCATTTATCAACAACACCCAGAATCGTATTAGTGCCCAAGACATGGGTAACTTACACATCTGTGAAGGCACCATTAATACTGAAAGGTACATACAGGTTTTGGAGCAACATATGTTGCCATCCAAGCAACGTTATCATGGACGCCCCTGCTTATTTCAGCAAGACAATGCCAAGCCACGTGTTACATCAATGTGGTTTCATAGTAAAAGAGTGCGGGTACTAGACTGGCCTGCCTGTAGTCCAGACCTGTCTCCCATTGAAAATGTGTGGCGCATTATGAAGTCTAAAATACCACAACGGAGACCCCCGGACTGTTGAACAACTTAAGCTGTACATCAAGCAAGAATGGGAAAGAATTCCACCTGAGAAGCTTCAAAAATGTGTCTCCTCAGTTCCCAAACGTTTACTGAGTGTTGTTAAAAGGAAAGGCCATGTAACTTGCAACTTTTTTGCAATGTGTTGCTGCCTTTAAATACTAAGTTAATGATTATTTGCAAAAAAAAATGAAGTTTCTCCGTTGGAACATTAAATATCTTGTCTTTGCAGTCTATTCAATTGAATATAAGTTGAAAAGGATTTGCAAATCATTGTATTCTGTTTTTATTTACTATTTACACAACGTGCCAACTTCACTGGTTTTGGGTTTTGTATTTTAGTGGAAGATGAGACAAAATGTCTCTTTTGATAGTAAAAGTTGCAAAGCCCTGCACCGGTGGTACACATACCACGGTTTGACAATCGCCGATCTAAAGTCTCTGTAAACGCACGGTCGAGGGTTGCAGGGCGGACTAACCAATCATGAGAAATTTGGAGAAGATCAAACTACGTGGGAGGTAGTTAGCATGAGATATTGGCATGCTAACAGTTAGATGCTGCCAAGTGACAAGTTCACTGAGTTTTAGGCTTATACTAATAAATTAATTATATAAATTAGCCAAAATGTGAGTCCAAAATGTCAACATGCTAACATTAAAAGAGTTAAAAAGCTAGCAATATAGCAGCCAGCACTGAAATTAGTGATTTTTAGGTTCAAAATTAGCTTCAACATTAGCAGGCATGCTAACATAGAACAGTTAGCATTCATTCAATATGGCGTCAAATAACCAAATCCCTAATTTAACACAACCAGACCCCTAAATCATACCTTGCTTGTTTCTCAACCAATTCCCATGTGGTTTACATGTTATAATATACAATATTAGATTTGTTTTAATGATAAAAAATTATTTACAGATTCAAGATTATTGCCAGCGGCCTTGGTTCAACCCCACGGCATATTTTTATAGGTGCTTTTGTTCCACCTACAACAATGAAATACCAGGACACTTTGTCCCTACCAGCTTAGGCTGCTAGTTAGCACGCGGCTAAAAGGAGCGTGACAAATCAAGTTGTAGCTGTGGTTCGTTTGGGTCAAAACTAGCTTAAATGCTAGCATATAACGTTAACATGGGAACAGCATACGTACCACTTAACCAAAGCCGTAAATTCTTAGGTTTATACGAACGAAATTTGCTCAAATGCTAGCATAAAACTTCAGTATGATAACGTTAGCACGCTAACATGAGAAGAATCGGCAAACTAACGTACCAAAATCCGTGATTTGTCGGTTCGTACATTAAAAATCAGCTAAAATGCTCGCATAAACATGCTAACATCAGAATGGGAAGAGTTAGCACACATACAAGATGGTGCCAAGTAACGAAACCCACCATTTTAGGTTCATACCAACTAATTTACAAGTAGCTAACATTAGCATGCTAATGTTACAATGATAATAACAATTATTTACAGATGAAAGATTATTGGTTCAATCCCACGGCATATTTTTGTAGGTGCTTTTGTGCCACCTACAACAATGAAATACCAGGACGCTTTGTCCCTACTAGCTTAGGCTACTAGTTAGCACGCGGCTAAAAGAAGCGTGACAAATCAAGTTGCTTAAATGCTAGCATATAACGTTTACGTGGGAACAGCATACGTACCACGTAACCAAAGCCGTAAATTATTCGGTTTTTACGAACAAAATTTGCTCAAATGCTAGCATAAAACTTCAGTATGATAACGTTAGCACGCTAACATGAGAAAAATCGACAAATTAACGTACCAAAATCCACTTTGTCCCTACTAGCTTAGGCTGCTAGTTAGCACGCGGCTAAAAGGAGCGTGACAAATCAAGTTGGTCAAAACTAGCTTAAATGCTAGCATATAACGTTTACGTGGGAACAGCATACGTACCACGTAACCAAAGCCGTAAATTCTTCGGTTTATACAAACAAAATTTGCTCAAATGCTAGCATAAAACTTCAGTATTTTAACGTTAGCAGGCTAACATGAGAAGAATCGGCAAACTAACGTACCAAAATCCGTGATTTGTCGGTTCGTACATTCAAAATCAGCTAAAATGCTCGCATAATCATGCTAACGTCAGAATGGGAAGAGTTAACACACATACAAGATGGTGGCAAGTAACAAAATCCACCATTTTAGGTTTATACCGAGTAATTTACAAGTAGCTAACATTAGCATGCTAATGTTACAATGATAATAACAACAATTATTTACCGATTAAAGATTATTGGTTCAACCCCACGGCATATTTTTGTAGGTGCTTTTGTGCCACCTACAACAATGAAATACCAGGAGACTTTGTCCCTACTAGCTTAGGCTGCTAGTTAGCATGCGGCTAAAAGGAGCGTGACAAATCAAGTTGGTCAAAACTAGCTTAAATGCTAGCATATAACGTTTACGTGGGAACAGCATACGTACCACGTAACCAAAGCCGTAAATTCTTCGGTTTATACAAACAAAATTTGCTCAAATGCTAGCATAAAACTTCAGTATTTTAACGTTAGCAGGCTAACATGAGAAGAATCGGCAAACTAACGTACCAAAATCCGTGATTTGTCGGTTCGTACATTCAAAATCAGCTAAAATGCTCGCATAATCATGCTAACGTCAGAATGGGAAGAGTTAACACACATACAAGATGGTGGCAAGTAACAAAATCCACCATTTTAGGTTTATACCGAGTAATTTACAAGTAGCTAACATTAGCATGCTAATGTTACAATGATAATAACAACAATTATTTACCGATTAAAGATTATTGGTTCAACCCCACGGCATATTTTTGTAGGTGCTTTTGTGCCACCTACAACAATGAAATACCAGGAGACTTTGTCCCTACTAGCTTAGGCTGCTAGTTAGCATGCGGCTAAAAGGAGTGTGACAAATCAAGTTGGTCAAAACTAGCTTAAATGCTAGCATATAACGTTTACGTGGGAACAGCATACGTACCACGTAACCAAAGCCGTAAATTCTTCGGTTTTTACGAACAAAATTTGCTCAAATGCTAGCATAAAACTTCAGTATGATAACGTTAGCACGCTAACATGAGGAGAATCGGCAAACTAACGTACCAAAATCCACTTTGTTCCTACTAGCTTAGGCTGCTAGTTTGCACGCGGCTAAATGGAGCGTGACAAATCAAGTTGGTCAAAACTAGCTTAAATGGTAGCATATAACGTTTAGGTGGGAACAGCATACGTACCACGTAACCAAAGCCGTAAATTATTCGGTTTATACGAACAAAATTTGCTCAAATGCTATTATAAAACTTCAGTATTTTAACGTTAGCATGCTAACATGAGAAGAATCGGCAAACTAACGTACCAAAATCCGTGATTTGTCGGTTCGTACATTCAAAATCAGCTAAAATGCTCGCATAAACTTACTAACGTCAGAATGGGAAGAGTTAGCACACATACAAGATGGTGCCAAGTAACAAAATCCACCATTTTAGGTTTATACCGAGTAATTTACAAGTAGCTAACATTAGCATGCTAATGTTACAATGATAATAACAACAATTATTTACCGATTAAAGATTATTGGTTCAACCCCACGGCATATTTTTGTAGGTGCTTTTGTGCCACCTACAACAATGAAATACCAGGAGACTTTGTCCCTACTAGCTTAGGCTGCTAGTTAGCATGCGGCTAAAAGGAGCGTGACGAATCAAGTTGGTCAAAACTAGCTTAAATGCTAGCATATAACGTTTACGGTGGAACAGCATACGTACCACGTAACCAAAGCCGTAAATTCTTCGGTTTTTACGAACAAAATTTGCTCAAATGCTAGCATAAAACTTCAGTATGATAACGTTAGCACGCTAACATGAGGAGAATCGGCAAACTAACGTACCAAAATCCACTTTGTCCCTACTAGCTTAGGCTGCTAGTTTGCACGCGGCTAAAAGGAGCGTGACAAATCAAGTTGGTCAAAACTAGCTTAAATGCTAGCATATAACGTTTAGGTGGGAACAGCATACGTACCACGTAACCAAAGCCGTAAATTCTTCGGTTTATACGAACAAAATTTGCTCAAATGCTAGCATAAAACTTCAGTATGATAACGTTAGCACGCTAACATGAGGAGAATCGGCAAACTAACGTACCAAAATCCACTTTGTTCCTACTAGCTTAGGCTGCTAGTTTGCACGCGGCTAAATGGAGCGTGACAAATCAAGTTGGTCAAAACTAGCTTAAATGGTAGCATATAACGTTTAGGTGGGAACAGCATACGTACCACGTAACCAAAGCCGTAAATTATTCGGTTTATACGAACAAAATTTGCTCAAATGCTATTATAAAACTTCAGTATTTTAACGTTAGCATGCTAACATGAGAAGAATCGGCAAACTAACGTACCAAAATCCGTGATTTGTTGGTTCGTACATTCAAAATCAGCTAAAATGCTTGCATAAACTTACTAACGTCAGAATGGGAAGAGTTAGCACACATACAAGATGGTGCCAAGTAACAAAATCCACCATTTTAGGTTTATACCGAGTAATTTACAAGTAGCTAACATTAGCATGCTAATGTTACAATGATAATAACAACAATTATTTACCGATTAAAGATTATTGGTTCAACCCCACGGCATATTTTTGTAGGTGCTTTTGTGCCACCTACAACAATGAAATACCAGGAGACTTTGTCCCTACTAGCTTAGGCTGCTAGTTAGCATGCGGCTAAAAGGAGCGTGACAAATCAAGTTGGTCAAAACTAGCTTAAATGCTAGCATATAACGTTTACGGTGGAACAGCATACGTACCACGTAACCAAAGCCGTAAATTCTTCGGTTTTTACGAACAAAATTTGCTCAAATGCTAGCATAAAACTTCAGTATGATAACGTTAGCACGCTAACATGAGGAGAATCGGCAAACTAACGTACCAAAATCCACTTTGTCCCTACTAGCTTAGGCTGCTAGTTTGCACGCGGCTAAAAGGAGCGTGACAAATCAAGTTGGTCAAAACTAGCTTAAATGCTAGCATATAACGTTTAGGTGGGAACAGCATACGTACCACGTAACCAAAGCCGTAAATTCTTCGGTTTATACGAACAAAATTTGCTCAAATGCTAGCATAAAACTTCAGTATTTTAACGTTAGCACGCTAACATGAGAAGAATCGGCAAACTAACGTACCAAAATCCGTGATTTGTCGTTTCGTACATTCAAAATCAGCTAAAATGCTCGCATAAACTTGCTAACGTCAGAATGGGAAGAGTTAGCACACATACAAGATGGTGCCAAGTAACAAAATCCACCATTTTAGGTTTATACCGAGTAATTTACAAGTAGCTAACATTAGCATGCTAATGTTACAATGATAATAACAACAATTATTTACCGATTAAAGATTATTGGTTCAACCCCACGGCATATTTTTGTAGGTGCTTTTGTGCCACCTACAACAATGAAATACCAGGAGACTTTGTCCCTACTGGCTTAGGCTGCTAGTTAGCACGCGGCTAAAAGGAGCGTGACAAATCAAGTTGGTCAAAACTAGCTTAAATGCTAGCATATAACGTTTACGTGCGAACAGCATACGTACCACGTAACCAAAGCCGTAAATTCTTCGGTTTTTACGAACAAAATTTGCTCAAATGCTAGCATAAAACTTCAGTATGATAACGTTAGCACGCTAACATGAGAAAAATCGACAAATTAACGTACCAAAATCCACTTTGTCCCTACTAGCTTAGGCTGCTAGTTAGCACGCGGCTAAAAGGAGCGTGACAAATCAAGTTGGTCAAAACTAGCTTAAATGCTAGCATATAACGTTTACGTGGGAACAGCATACGTACCACGTAACCAAAGCCGTAAATTCTTCGGTTTTTACGAACAAAATTTGCTCAAATGCTAGCATAAAACTTCAGTATGATAACGTTAGCACGCTAACATGAGGAGAATCGGCAAACTAACGTACCAAAATCCACTTTGTTCCTACTAGCTTAGGCTGCTAGTTTGCACGCGGCTAAATGGAGCGTGACAAATCAAGTTGGTCAAAACTAGCTTAAATGGTAGCATATAACGTTTAGGTGGGAACAGCATACGTACCACGTAACCAAAGCCGTAAATTATTCGGTTTATACGAACAAAATTTGCTCAAATGCTATTATAAAACTTCAGTATTTTAACGTTAGCATGCTAACATGAGAAGAATCGGCAAACTAACGTACCAAAATCCGTGATTTGTCGGTTCGTACATTCAAAATCAGCTAAAATGCTCGCATAAACTTACTAACGTCAGAATGGGAAGAGTTAGCACACATACAAGATGGTGCCAAGTAACAAAATCCACCATTTTAGGTTTATACCGAGTAATTTACAAGTAGCTAACATTAGCATGCTAATGTTACAATGATAATAACAACAATTATTTACTGATTAAAGATTATTGGTTCAACCCCACGGCATATTTTTGTAGGTGCTTTTGTGCCACCTACAACAATGAAATACCAGGAGACTTTGTCCCTACTAGCTTAGGCTGCTAGTTAGCATGCGGCTAAAAGGAGCGTGACAAATCAAGTTGGTCAAAACTAGCTTAAATGATAGCATATAACGTTTACGGTGGAACAGCATACGTACCACGTAACCAAAGCCGTAAATTCTTCGGTTTTTACGAACAAAATTTGCTCAAATGCTAGCATAAAACTTCAGTATGATAACGTTAGCACGCTAACATGAGGAGAATCGGCAAACTAACGTACCAAAATCCACTTTGTCCCTACTAGCTTAGGCTGCTAGTTTGCACGCGGCTAAAAGGAGCGTGACAAATCAAGTTGGTCAAAACTAGCTTAAATGCTAGCATATAACGTTTAGGTGGGAACAGCATACGTACCACGTAACCAAAGCCGTAAATTCTTCGGTTTATACGAACAAAATTTGCTCAAATGCTAGCATAAAACTTCAGTATGATAACGTTAGCACGCTAACATGAGGAGAATCGGCAAACTAACGTACCAAAATCCACTTTGTTCCTACTAGCTTAGGCTGCTAGTTTGCACGCGGCTAAATGGAGCGTGACAAATCAAGTTGGTCAAAACTAGCTTAAATGGTAGCATATAACGTTTAGGTGGGAACAGCATACGTACCACGTAACCAAAGCCGTAAATTATTCGGTTTATACGAACAAAATTTGCTCAAATGCTATTATAAAACTTCAGTATTTTAACGTTAGCATGCTAACATGAGAAGAATCGGCAAACTAACGTACCAAAATCCGTGATTTGTTGGTTCGTACATTCAAAATCAGCTAAAATGCTTGCATAAACTTACTAACGTCAGAATGGGAAGAGTTAGCACACATACAAGATGGTGCCAAGTAACAAAATCCACCATTTTAGGTTTATACCGAGTAATTTACAAGTAGCTAACATTAGCATGCTAATGTTACAATGATAATAACAACAATTATTTACCGATTAAAGATTATTGGTTCAACCCCACGGCATATTTTTGTAGGTGCTTTTGTGCCACCTACAACAATGAAATACCAGGAGACTTTGTCCCTACTAGCTTAGGCTGCTAGTTAGCATGCGGCTAAAAGGAGCGTGACAAATCAAGTTGGTCAAAACTAGCTTAAATGCTAGCATATAACGTTTACGGTGGAACAGCATACGTACCACGTAACCAAAGCCGTAAATTCTTCGGTTTTTACGAACAAAATTTGCTCAAATGCTAGCATAAAACTTCAGTATGATAACGTTAGCACGCTAACATGAGGAGAATCGGCAAACTAACGTACCAAAATCCACTTTGTCCCTACTAGCTTAGGCTGCTAGTTTGCACGCGGCTAAAAGGAGCGTGACAAATCAAGTTGGTCAAAACTAGCTTAAATGCTAGCATATAACGTTTAGGTGGGAACAGCATACGTACCACGTAACCAAAGCCGTAAATTCTTCGGTTTATACGAACAAAATTTGCTCAAATGCTAGCATAAAACTTCAGTATTTTAACGTTAGCACGCTAACATGAGAAGAATCGGCAAACTAACGTACCAAAATCCGTGATTTGTCGTTTCGTACATTCAAAATCAGCTAAAATGCTCGCATAAACTTGCTAACGTCAGAATGGGAAGAGTTAGCACACATACAAGATGGTGCCAAGTAACAAAATCCACCATTTTAGGTTTATACCGAGTAATTTACAAGTAGCTAACATTAGCATGCTAATGTTACAATGATAATAACAACAATTATTTACCGATTAAAGATTATTGGGTCAACCCCACGGCATATTTTTGTAGGTGCTTTTGTGCCACCTACAACAATGAAATACCAGGAGACTTTGTCCCTACTGGCTTAGGCTGCTAGTTAGCACGCGGCTAAAAGGAGCGTGACAAATCAAGTTGGTCAAAACTAGCTTAAATGCTAGCATATAACGTTTACGGTGGAACAGCATACGTACCACGTAACCAAAGCCGTAAATTCTTCGGTTTTTACGAACAAAATTTGCTCAAATGCTAGCATAAAACTTCAGTATGATAACGTTAGCACGCTAACATGAGGAGAATCGGCAAACTAACGTACCAAAATCCACTTTGTCCCTACTAGCTTAGGCTGCTAGTTTGCACGCGGCTAAAAGGAGCGTGACAAATCAAGTTGGTCAAAACTAGCTTAAATGCTAGCATATAACGTTTAGGTGGGAACAGCATACGTACCACGTAACCAAAGCCGTAAATTCTTCGGTTTATACGAACAAAATTTGCTCAAATGCTAGCATAAAACTTCAGTATTTTAACGTTAGCACGCTAACATGAGAAGAATCGGCAAACTAACGTACCAAAATCCGTGATTTGTCGTTTCGTACATTCAAAATCAGCTAAAATGCTCGCATAAACTTGCTAACGTCAGAATGGGAAGAGTTAGCACACATACAAGATGGTGCCAAGTAACAAAATCCACCATTTTAGGTTTATACCGAGTAATTTACAAGTAGCTAACATTAGCATGCTAATGTTACAATGATAATAACAACAATTATTTACCGATTAAAGATTATTGGTTCAACCCCACGGCATATTTTTGTAGGTGCTTTTGTGCCACCTACAACAATGAAATACCAGGAGACTTTGTCCCTACTGGCTTAGGCTGCTAGTTAGCACGCGGCTAAAAGGAGCGTGACAAATCAAGTTGGTCAAAACTAGCTTAAATGCTAGCATATAACGTTTACGTGCGAACAGCATACGTACCACGTAACCAAAGCCGTAAATTCTTCGGTTTTTACGAACAAAATTTGCTCAAATGCTAGCATAAAACTTCAGTATGATAACGTTAGCACGCTAACATGAGAAAAATCGACAAATTAACGTACCAAAATCCACTTTGTCCCTACTAGCTTAGGCTGCTAGTTAGCACGCGGCTAAAAGGAGCGTGACAAATCAAGTTGGTCAAAACTAGCTTAAATGCTAGCATATAACGTTTACGTGGGAACAGCATACGTACCACGTAACCAAAGCCGTAAATTCTTCGGTTTTTACGAACAAAATTTGCTCAAATGCTAGCATAAAACTTCAGTATGATAACGTTAGCACGCTAACATGAGGAGAATCGGCAAACTAACGTACCAAAATCCACTTTGTTCCTACTAGCTTAGGCTGCTAGTTTGCACGCGGCTAAATGGAGCGTGACAAATCAAGTTGGTCAAAACTAGCTTAAATGGTAGCATATAACGTTTAGGTGGGAACAGCATACGTACCACGTAACCAAAGCCGTAAATTATTCGGTTTATACGAACAAAATTTGCTCAAATGCTATTATAAAACTTCAGTATTTTAACGTTAGCATGCTAACATGAGAAGAATCGGCAAACTAACGTACCAAAATCCGTGATTTGTCGGTTCGTACATTCAAAATCAGCTAAAATGCTCGCATAAACTTACTAACGTCAGAATGGGAAGAGTTAGCACACATACAAGATGGTGCCAAGTAACAAAATCCACCATTTTAGGTTTATACCGAGTAATTTACAAGTAGCTAACATTAGCATGCTAATGTTACAATGATAATAACAACAATTATTTACAGATTAAAGATTATTGGTTCAACCCTACGGCATATTTTTGTAGGTGCTTTTGTGCCACCTACAACAATGAAATACCAGGAGACTTTGTCCCTACTAGCTTAGGCTGCTAGTTAGCACGCGGCTAAAAGGAGTGTGACTAATCAAGTTGGTCAAAACTAGCTTAAATGCTAGCATATAACGTTTACGGTGGAACAGCATACGTACCACGTAACCAAAGCTGTAAATTCTTCGGTTTATACGAACAAAATTTGCTCAAATGTTAGCAGAAAACTTCAGTATGATAACGTTAGCAAGCTAACATGAGAAAAATCGACAAATTAACGTACCAAAATCCACTTTGTCCCTACTAGCTTAGGCTGCTAGTGAGCACGCGGCTAAAAGGAGCGTGACAAATCAAGTTGGTCAAAACTAGCTTAAATGCTAGCATATAACGTTTACGTGGGAACAGCATACGTACCACGTAACCAAAGCCGTAAATTCTTCGGTTTATACGAACAAAATTTGCTCAAATGCTAGCATAAAACTTCAGTATGATAACGTTAGCACGCTAACATGAGGAGAATTGGCAAACTAACGTACCAAAATCCACTTTGTCCCTACTAGCTTAGGCTGCTAGTTTGCACGCGGCTAAAAGGAGCGTGACAAATCAAGTTGGTCAAAACTAGCTTAAATGCTAGCATATAACGTTTAGGTGGGAACAGCATACGTACCACGTAACCAAAGCCGTAAATTATTTGGTTTATACGAACAAAATTTGCTCAAATGCTAGCATAAAACTTTGGTATTTTAACGTTAGCACGCTAACATGAGAAGAATCGGCAAACTAACGTACCAAAGTTCGTGATTTGTAAGTTTGTACATTCAAAATCGGCAAAAATGCTCGCATAAACATGCTAACGTGAGAATGGGAAGAGTTAGTACACATACTAGATGGTGGCAAGTAACGAAATCCACAAGTGTAGGTTCATACCGAGTAATTTACAAGTAGCTAACATTAGCATGCTAATGTTACAATGTGTTGGCTTTGGTCGAGTGTTCCTAATGTTGTGTCCAGCGTACGAGTGATTTAAACTTTTAAGGGGTTTAATTTTAAACTTTTAAGGGGTTTAATTTCTTTGGAATTGTTTTTCTCAACAGCGCTATGGGACAAGATGACAGGCCCGAGACTCCTCACTGTGCACTAAACTCCGCTAAAGGTCTCACAAAAACACGTTTTTTATTTCGTATTTTTTTATTTGTCTCCTCACCGAGCGCATAGCAACTTTTTAACTTTTGTATTTATTGTTTATTAACTGTTTACAGACAGACACTGAGGCCCGTTGACTGTGTTTTTAATTTGTTTTGTTTCAGCCTTAACAGTCGAGCACAACAGCGCTCTCAGGGGAAGACGCGTGTGTGCCTGTGTGTGTGTGTGTGTGTGTGTGTGTGTGTGTGTGTGTGTGTGTGTGTGTGTGTGTGTGTGTGTGTGTGTGTGTGTGTGTGTGTGTGTGTGTGTGTGTGTGTGTGTGTGTGTGTGTGTGTGTGTGTGTGCATCAAAATGACGAGAAATAGCCAAAAATGCGGCCATCTTTGCTGTGGAACTCGAAGGTGTGCTAGGGTCTAGGCTACCCTAGATTTTACGGTGAAACAAAAAAAAATACTAGCAGCTCAGTCGCCAGAATTTTACAGTAAAAATAACAATGGTATCGTTATTTTTTTTTGTTCCAGTAACACACTGTAAAAACAAAAACCCTAAATTTAACGGTAAACAAAAATTGACGGATCAGTCGCCAGATTCTTGCCGTAAAAACAACAATGGCGCTGTGGTTCAATTGGCAGTAATCAGGCGTGAAACAAAGCCAGCATACATGTTCCGTGAAATTCTGCCGACTGATCTGTTTTGTCGGTGTAGGTTGTGCTAGGATCCTGGCTAAAATGTTAAAATGTGTGCTAGGATGGAGGCTAGGGGGTGTGTGAGGATCTACGCTAGAAAGCGAGGAGGTTTGCCAGGATCAAGGCTAGAAAGATGGGAGGTATACTATAGGATCTAAGCTAGAAAGCTAGGAGTTGTGCTAGGATCTACGCTAGAAATCTAAGAGGTGTGCTAGGATCTAAGCTAGAAAGCGAGCAAGTATGCCATAGGATCTAAGCTAGAAAACAAGGAGATTTGCTAGGATATAAGCTAGAAAGCTAGCCGGTATGCCATAGGATCTAAGCTAGAAGGCAAGGAGGTTTGCTAGGATCTAAGCTAGAAAGCTAGCAGGTATGCCATAGGACCTAAGCTAGAAAGCTAGAAGGTGTGCTAGGATCTACGCTAGAAAGCTAGGAGGTTTGCTAGGATCTAAGACAGAAAGCAAGGAGGTTTGCCAGGATCTAAACTAGAAGGCTAGGAGGTATGCTATAGGATCTAAGCTAGAAAGCTGGGAGGTATGCTATAGGATCTAAGCTAGAAAGCAAGGAGGTTTGCTAGGATCTAAGCTAGAGAGCTTATGGTTTGGTAGGATCTAAGCTAGAAAGCTAGCAGGTATGCCATAGGACCTAAGCTAGAAAGCTACAAGGTGTGCTAGGATCTACGCTAGAAAGCTAGGAGGTTTGCTAGTTTCTAAGATAGAAAGCAAGGAGGTTCGCCAGGATCTAAACTAGAAGGCTAGGAGGTATGCTATAGGATCTATGCTAGAAAGCTGGGAGGTATGCTATAGGATCTAAGCTAGAAAGCAAGGAGGTTTGCTAGGATCTAAGCTAGAGAGTTTATGGTTTGGTAGGATCTAAGCTAGAAAGCTAGCAGGTATGCCATAGGGCCTAAGCTAGAAAGCTAGAATGTGTGCTAGGATCTACGCTAGAAAGCTAGGAGGTTTGCTAGTTTCTAAGATAGAAAGCAAGGAGGTTCGCCAGGATCTAAACTAGAAGGCTAGGAGGTATGCTATAGGATCTATGCTAGAAAGCTGGGAGGTATGCTATAGGATCTAAGCTAGAAAGCAAAGAGGTTTGCTAGGATCTAAGATAGAGAGTTTATGGTTTGGTAGGATCTAAGCTAGAAAGCTAGCAGGTATGCCATAGGACCTAAGCTAGAAAGCTAGAAGGTGTGCTAGGATCTACGCTAGAAAGCTAGGAGGTTTGCTAGTTTCTAAGATAGAAAGCAAGGAGGTTTGCCAGGATCTAAACTAGAAGGCTAGGAGGTATGCTATAAGGATCTAAACTAGAAAGCTGGGAGGTTTGCCATAGGATCTAAGCTAGAAAGCTAGGAGGTGTGCAAGGATCTACGCAAGAAACGAGAATGTTTGCTAGGATCTAAGCTAGAAAGCTAGGAGGTATGCTATAGGATCTAATTTAGAAAGCTAGGAGTTGTGCGAGGATCTACGCAAGAAACGAGAATGTTTGCTAGGATCTAAGTTAGAAAGCTGGGAGGTATGCTATAGGATCTAGGCTAGAAAGCTAGGAGGTATGCGAAGATCTACGCTAGAACACGAGGATGTTGGCTAGGATCTAATCAAGAAAGCTAGGAGGTGTGCTAGGATCCAGGCTTAACTGGTACAATGTGTGCTAGATGGAGGCTAGGAGGTGTGCGAGGATCTACGCTAGAAAACCGAGAGGTGTGCTCGAATGGAGGCTGGAGTTGACCAGCTGGCGTGTCATTGTGCCATCGAACGTTTGTCTGCCAATCAGTGACTACCTGATGAAGTGATGACGTAATCGTGCCGTTTGTTTATGTTTTCGAAAGCTGTTTCGGGGCTTGGCACTAATTGCTGGTTTCTATTGATTTTATCGGAACAATTCGGATTGAATCGTGTGTGAGACGAGGAGTTCCTCCTGATAAGAACATATCAAGCCCCGGTGTAGCAGGGAGCTGTGAAGACATTTGTACATACATGAATGTTTCCCA
This sequence comes from Entelurus aequoreus, assembly GCF_033978785.1. Taxonomy (NCBI): domain Eukaryota; kingdom Metazoa; phylum Chordata; class Actinopteri; order Syngnathiformes; family Syngnathidae; genus Entelurus; species Entelurus aequoreus. The sequence goes on from NC_084745.1 coordinate 47,393,685, forward strand.
GTGTAAATGAACACATAACTTTTTGTAAGTCATATTTAATGGATTAAATGGCATTAAAACCAACCTTGTTGCCATTATTTGCCGGCCTCACATGTGGTTTTCATCCCCGTGCAGTTAACGACACCACGATGGGCGGCACGATGCTCTTTGTGGGGCGGTCCCCATAATTACGCCTTTAATCCTCGCTGGTGCACGCACGACTTTCTGCTGGGCCCCCCGAGTATATTTTTTTGAACCAAGAAGAAAGTCCACCACCATGCAGATGAGCTAAAGCTGCACCAAGTCATTCATGAATCATCAGCTGCCACTTTGGACTGAGACGGTTTTCAGAGTGCAGCTCAGCAGTGTTGTGAAGATGACTTTTAGAAATTATTTATTTAGACTTTCCCTAAAAAGTTATTGAATTAACAACAGAATAGCACCTAATTAATGTAAATAATTACCTCCTCGTTCCTGGTCTACTAACTCCAAATGACTTTTAGCTAGCTAGCTAGAGTTTTCCGCCTAGTTCCTGTTTTTTTAACTCCAAATTACTTTTAGCCAGTTAGCTAACTAGCGTTATTCACCGAGCTTCTAGTCTTCTGACTCCAAATGACTTTTAGCTAGCTAGCTAGCTAGCTAGAGTTTTCCACCTCGTTCCTGGTCGTCTAACTCCAATTAATTTTTAGCTAGCTAGGTAGAGTTTTCCGCCTAGTTCCTGGTCTTCTAACTCCAAATGACTTTTAGTTAGCTAGCTAGAGTTTTCCGCCTAGTTCCTGGTTTTCTAACTCCAAATTACTTTTGGCCAGTTAGCTAACTAGCGTTATCCACCGAGCTTCTAGTCTTCTGACTCCAAATGACTTTTAGCTAGCTAGCTAGCCAGAGTTAGTCACTTAGCTTCTAGTCTTCTGACTCCAAATGACTTTTAGCTAGCTAGCTAGAGTTTTCCACCTCGTTCCTGGTCGTCTAACTCCAATTGACTTTTAGCTAGCTAGCTAGAGTTTTCCGCCTAGTCCCTGTTTTTTTAACTCCAAATTACTTTTAGCCAGTTAGCTAACTAGCATTTTTCACCGAGCTTCTAGTCTTCTGACTCCAAATGACTTTTAGTTAGCTAGCTAGAGTTTTCCACCTCGTTTCTGGTCTTCTAACTCCAATTGATTTTTAGCTAGCTAGCTAGAGTTTTCCGCCTAGTTCCTGGTCTTCTAACTCCAAATGACTTTTAGTTAGCTAGCTAGAGTTTTCTGCCTAGTTCCTGGTTTTCTAACTCCAAATTACTTTTAGCCGGTTAGCTAACAAGCGTTATCTACCGAGCTTCTAGTCTTCTAACTCCAAATGACTTTTAGCTAGCTAGCTAGAGTGTTCCACCTAGTTCCTGGTCATCTAACTCCAAAGGACTTTTAGCTCGCTAGCTAGAGTTTTCCAAAAGGGCTAAAATTAGAGAAAAAAACAAACATGACTGTAGAGGTTATCCTCTAGTGGGTTCTTCGGACCACCACACACTGCCAGGAGAGCCCGGAATTCAAGGTATAACACTGTTTTATTTTCATTAACCATAGGCTTCTGCTTTCCAGCACAATGTCTTTTCCTCCTGCGTCCACTCATCAGCACCTCCAACTCCAACTACATGTCTCAATCCGGCTGCTGCTAATAAAGGCGACAGGTGATTATATAACAAGGCCCACCTGTCGCTGTCTTCGAGGCCGGTCCTGGCACACCCCGTTCCTCCGCGGCAGGCCCGCAGGCCACACCCCCCTCCACATTGACATGCTATTTTTTACTTAGGACTAAAGTTAATTAAGAGATTTGAGGGGACAATAGTTTAAAAAAAATAAGAGTCTTAATTATTTTTTTTGGTCGTTTACCTACGCTATAGCTATTAAATTAAGAATGCCCCAACAGTAACACAACACATTTCACGATTAGTGACAGTGAAGGTATTACCTTACTTTTCGGACTATAAGGCGCACCTAAAATCCTTTCATTTTCTCAAAACTCGACAGTGCGCCTTATAACCTAATGTACGGCATAATTCTGGTTGTGCTTACCAACCTCGAAGCTATTTCATTTGGTACATGGTGAAATGATAAGTGTGACCAGTAGATGGCAGTCATACATAAGAGATATGTGTAGACTGCAATATGACGCCAGTAAACACCAACATTTTATATGTTCCATTGAAAATATAGAACATTACACACGGCACTCAAAAATCCATCAAAACTGTTTTTAGTAGGACTTTGGTAAGCTATGAAGCCACATCGCTTGATGGATTGTACTGTGCTTCAACATAGGAGTATTATTATGGTGTGTGTATAAGGTAAGACATATTATCTGCCGTTTTGTTTCAAAATATTATTCAAAAGCAACTTTTCTTACCTTCTGGTACCTGCTGATCTGTATTTGGGATCTGCATAGGTCCTGAAAATGTACGTGCGTCCGCCATTGTAGCCGTAGTCGATAAACTTCTTCTTTTTCTCTATCTTCTTGTTATGGGACATTCATCCTCCGCTGTTGCCATTTCTAATATAAAGTAGTGTAAAGTTCTTACTTATATCTGTCAGTAGACTAGCTATCATCAGCAGTGCGCCTTATAATCCGGTGTGCCCTATGGTCCGAAAAATAAGGTACGTATGAATTCAGAATGCCTGTCACATCAAATAAGTAGTTTTTTAACGTGGTAGTTCCTAGCACTGATTATTAGTTAGCAGTTAGCTCATGTTGTGGTTTGTATGTCAAATAGTTGGGTACAAATGTGTGCCTCTGGGCCACTCTGAGTGGGCCTCATATTGCAAGACAAGCAAAGTCATTTAAAAAAAAAGTTTTGAGTGCATGAATGAAAGAGGCCAAGTGTCAACAGAGCAGCTGTCAGCCAGACAGGAAGCGACCTGACACGAGAAACTCACACTTCGCGTCTGCCGCCTTGATTTCTGGAGGATCCCGCTAATTGGCCTCCTAGCACATGACTTTTAGGGAGCTACTTAGCGAGAGTTTTGGTTCCTGGTCTTCTGACTCCAAATGACTTTTAGCTAACTAGCTACCAGCGTTATCCGCCTAGCTTCTAGTCTTCTGACTCCAAATTACTTTTAGCTAGATAGTTATTTGCTTAGCTTCTAGTCTTTGACTCCAAATTATTTTTTAGCTAGCTAGAGTTATCTAACTTCTAGTCTTCTGACTCCAAATTACTTTTAGCTAGATAGTTATTTGCTTAGCTTCTAGTCTTGACTCCAAATTATTTTTTAGCTAGCTAGAGTTACCTAACTTCTAGTCTTCTGACTCCAAATTACTTTTAGCTAGCTAGAGTAAGTCGCCTAGCTTCGAGTCTTCTGACTCCAAATGACTTTTAGCGCGATAGTTTTCCGCCTTGTTCCTGGTCTTCTAACTCCAAATGACTTTTAGCCAGCTAGAGTTATCCGTGTAACTTCTAGTCTTCTGACTCAAATGACTTTTAGCTAGCTACAGTTATCCGCCTAACTTCTAGTGTTCAGACTCCAAATTACTTTTAGCTAGCCAGAGTTATGCGCCTAACTTCTAGTCTTCTGACTCCAAATGACTTTTAGCTCGATAGTTTGTTTTCCACCTTGTTCCTGGTTTTCTAACTCCAAATGACTTTTAGCTAGCTAGAGTTATCCGTGTAACTTCTAGTCTTCTGACTCCAAATGACTTTTAGCTAGCTAGAGTTATCCACCTAACTTCTAGTGTTCTGACTCCTAATGACTTTTAGCTAGCCAGAGTTATTCGCCTGCTTCTAGTCTTCTGACTCCAAATGACTTTTAGCGAGCTAGTTAGTTTTCCGCCTTGTTCCTGGTCTTCTGACTCCAAATGACTTTTAGCTCGATAGTTTGTTTTCCACCTTGTTCCTGGTTTTCTAACTCCAAATGACTTTTAGCTAGCTAGAGTTATCCGTGTAACTTCTAGTCTTCTGACTCCAAATGACTTTTAGCTAGCTTGAGTTACCCACCTAACTTCTAGTGTTCTGACTCCTAATGACTTTTAGCTAGCCAGAGTTATTCGCCTGCTTCTAGTCTTCTGACTCCAAATGACTTTTAGCGAGCTAGTTAGTTTTCCGCCTTGTTCCTGGTCTTCTGACTCCAAATGACTTTTAGCTAGCTAGAGTTATCCGCCTAACTTCTACTCTTCTGACTCCAAATGACTTTTAGCTAGCCAGAGTTCTTTGCTTAGCCTCTAGTCTTCTGACTCAAAATGACTTTTAGCTATCTATTTATCTAACTTCTAGTCTTCTGACTCCAAATGACTTTTAGCTAGCCAGAGTTATTCGCTTAGCTTCTAGTCTTCTGACTCCAAATAATTTTTTTTAGCGAGCTAGAGTTATATAACTTCTAGCCTTCTGACTCCAAATGACTTTTGGCTAGATAGTTATCCGCCTAACTTCTAGTCTTCTGACTCCAAATGACTTTTAGCTAGCCAGAGTTATTCGCTTAGCTTCTAGTCTTCTGACTCCAAATGACTTTTAGCTCGATAGTTAGTTTTCCGCCTTGTTCCTGGTCTTCTAACTCCAAATGACGTTAAGCTAGCCAGTTATCTGTGTAACTTCTAGTGTTCTGACTCCAAATGACTTGTAGCTAGCTAGTTATTCGCCTAGCTTCTAGTCTTCTGACTGCAAATTACTTTAAGCGAGCTAGCGTTATTCGCCTAGCTTCTAGTCTTCTGACTCCAAGTGACTTTTAGCTGGCTAGAGTTATGCGCCTAACTTCTAGTCTTCTGACTCCAAATGACTTTTAGCTAGCTAGTTATCCGCCTAAATTCTAGTCTTCTGACTCCAAATTACTTTTAGCGAGCTAGAGTTATTCGCCTAGCTTCGAGTCTTGTGACTCCAAATGACTTTTAGCTAGCTAGAGTCATCCGCCCACATTCTAGTGTTCTGACTCCGAATGACTTTTAGCTAGCCAGAGTTATTCACCTAGCTTCTAGTCTTCTGACTAGACTTTTAGTGAGCTAGTTAGTTTTCCGCCTTGTTCCTGGTCTTCTAACTCCAAATGACTTTTAGCTAGCTAGAGTTATCCGCCTAACTTCTAGTGTTCTGACTCCTAATGACTTTTAGCTAGCCAGAGTTGTTTGCTTAGCCTCTAGTCTTCTGACTCAAAATGACTTTTAGCTATCTAGTTATCTAACTTCTAGTCTTCTGACTCCAAATGACTTTTAGCTAGCCAGAGTTATTCGCTTAGCTTCTAGTCTTCTGACTCCAAATGATTTTTTTTAGCGAGCTAGAGTTATATAACTTCTAACCTTCTGACTCCAAATGACTTTTGGCTAGATAGTTATCCGCCTAACTTCTAGTCTTCTGACTCCAAAAGACTTTCAGCTCGATAGTTAGTTTTCCGCCTTGTTCCTGGTCTTCTAACTCCAAATGACGTTTAGCTAGCCAGTTATCCGTGTAACCTTATAGTGTTCTGACTCCAAAAGACTTGTAGCTAGCTAGTTATTCGCCTAGCTTCTTGTCTTCTGACTCCAAATGACTTTTAGCTGGCTAGAGTTATCCGTGTAACTTCTAGTGTTCTGACTCCAAATGACTTGTAGCTAGCTATCCGCCTAACTTCTAGTGTTCTGACTCCAAATGACTTTTAGCTAGCCAGAGTTATCCGCTAGCTTCTAGTCTTCTGACTCCTAATGAGTTTTAGCAAGCTAGAGTTATTCGCCTAGCTTCTAGTCTTCTGACTCCAAGTGACTTTTAGCTGGCTACAGTTATCCGTGTAACTTCTAGTCTTCTGACTCCAAATGACTTTTAGCTAGCTAGAGTCATCCGCCCACATTCTAGTGTTCTGACTCCGAATGACTCAGCTAGCCAGAGTTATTTGCTTATCTTCTGACTCCAAATGACTTTTAGCTAGCCAGAGTTATTCGCTTAGCTTCTAGTCTTCTGACTCCAAATGACTTTTAGCTTGATAGTTAGTTTTCCGCCTTGTTCCTGGTCTTCTAACTCCAAAGGACATTTAGCTAGCCAGAGTTATCTGTGTAACTTCTAGTGTTCTGACTCCAAATGACTTGTAGCTATCCAGAGTTATCCGCCTAACTACAAGCCTTCTGACTCCAAATGACTTTTAGCTAGCTAGAGTTATCCGCCTAACTTCTAGTGTTCTGACTCCAAATTACTTTTAGCTAGCCAGAGTTCTTCACTTATCTTCTAGTCTTCTGACTCCAAATTACTTTTAGCTCGATAGTTAGTTTTCCGCCTTGTTCCTGGTCTTCTAACTCCAAATGACTTTTAGCTAGCCAGAGTTATCTGTGTAACTTCTAGTGTTCTGACTCCAAATGACTTGTAGCTAGCTAGAGTTATCCGCCTAACTTCTAGTCTTCTGACTCCAAATGACTTTTAGCTAGCCAGAGTTATTCGCTTAGCTTCTAGTCTTCTGACTCCAAATGACTTTTAGCTCGATAGTTAGTTTTCCGCCTTGTTCCTGGTCTTCTAACTCCAAATGACTTTTAACTAGCCAGAGTTATTCGCTTAGCTTCTAGTCTTCTGACTCCAAATGACTTTTAGCTCGATAGTTAGTTTTCCGCCTTGTTCCTGGTCTTCTAACTCCAAATGACTTTTAGCTAGCCAGAGTTATCTGTGTAACTTCTAGTGTTCTGACTCCAAATGACTTGTAGCTAGCTAGAGTTATCCGCCTAACTTCTAGTCTTCTGACTCCAAATTACTTTTAGCTAGCCAGAGTTCTTCACTTATCTTCTAGTCTTCTGACTCCAAATGACTTTTAGCTAGCCAGAGTTATTCGCTTAGCTTCTAGTCTTCTGACTCCAAATGACTTTTAGCGCGATAGTTAGTTTTCCGCCTTGTTCCTGGTCTTCTAACTCCAAATGACTTTTAGCTAGCCAGAGTTATCTGTGTAACTTCTAGTGTTCTGACTCCAAATGACTTGTAGCTAGCTAGAGTTATCCGCCTAACTTCTAGTCTTCTGACTCCAAATGACTTTTAGCTAGCTAGAGTTAGTCGCCTATCTTCGAGTCTTCTGACTCCAAACGACTTTTAGCTAGCTAGTTATCCGCCTAACTTCTAGTCTTCTGACTCCAAATGACTTTTAGATAGCTAGAGTTATCCGCCTAACTTCTAGTGTTCGGACTCTGCTCTGAAACTCACACTCCACGTCCGCCGCCTTGATTTCTGGAGGATAGCGCTAATCGGTTTGGTAGCACGCAGGAAGACAACGGCAGCGTGGTAAAGTAGAAAAACAAAAGTTTATTTGAATCCCGTGTGACGCGCGGTGTGCCACAAACATTGCACAGTTTGAAATGAAATCACATCATTGGGCGCCATGTGTCACATGACCTACACACCTGGTCCTATTATACATGAAAACGCTTCATTTGGCCTAACGCTGTCTTTGTCAACTAAACGTTTATTGTAGTGTGTCCTCTTTCCGTCCACTGGCCCCGCCTGCTACATTGCTCATCTGAAATATCCCTTATTTGGGCAAGGAAGGAGTAGCGATTTAAAAAGGTAAAAAAAATAATAATATTTTAAAACAACTAAATGATAAAATGAACATATATAGTGTAACATTGACTACAGTAGTGAAGACGTTGAGGAGATGAAATGTTTGGATCAAAGGTAGCTCCGCCTCCAAAGACAGGCAGCTTTCATGTTTTTGGTCCCTGTGCAAACAAGTCCATCATAAATGTCCGTACAAATGTGAAATGAAGGCACCTTGATACTGTCGGCAATCAAAACTAGTTGACTGCTATAGAAAAAATAGAAATGATGAGACTTTTTCATGGTAGAGGGCGTTGGGGGGGTGTTTTCTGTTGAGTCCGAGAAATGTGTCACCCCCCCTGCGGACCCCCATGTTGTCGTTTTAGGACACCAACTGTTTGGCCTGCAGTTCCATCTCAGCCGCCCGCTTGAGGGCCACGTCCACCAGGAGCTGGAAGCCGCTGAAGTCCTGCGTGAGGTCGGGCGGGGTCGGAGGCGGGGTGTTGAAAAGGCCGCTGCGGGGACTCAGGTTGCCCTCCAGGATGGTGGTGGCCCCCTTGTCCAGGCACCTGAGGAGCGCCTGCGCCGCCTGCAGCCGCTCAGCTGCCTTGTCAGAGTTCAGCGACGGCGAGGGCTGGAGGGTCCCGGCGCTGACGGTCGTGTGACAGATGACGGACGGCCGGGGAGGCTGCGGACCCGACGAGGGCGACGGCGCTGCGGGCTCGAAGCTGGAGGGGCTGAGGACCCGCCGGTCGTAGGCGTCGTCGGCGCCCCCTGCCGAGTTGCTGTGTTTCGGCGACTGGGAGCTGTCGGAGAAGCTGTCGCTCGCCTTCCCGCCCTTCCTGGAGATGGTGAACTGGTTCGGGTCCTTGCCGTCTTTCCGCAGCATCTCTGGGAGGAGGCGCCGGCGTGCGTTGATGAACCAGTTGCACACCTGGAAAACAACATGAAGCAAGGACTTGGCATGAGTACTTCCTGTTAGAGATCAGTATGTTTGCGAACGAGGTCAAATGAGAGTTTAAAAAAAAAGGGGGTTGTCATAGCAGCCGTGGGGGTCATTAGTGTTGTTATGTTTAGCGGGCTAGTCGTAACTGGCAGCAGCTCAGTAAATGACTCCACATTGTTCCCAGACAGCTGGGGAGGGAAGGCTGCGGGGAGGGAAATTCCTGCGCTCTGACTTACTCACGCCTCCAGAGAGCCGCTGACCTACTCCGCGCCGAGTGTCGTGTTTTGACAGGAAGTGATTCAGACGGTCTCTACCTGCAGTGTGGAGAGCTGCGTCAGCTTGGACAGGAGCGCCTTCTCCTGCTCCGAGGGGTAGGCGTTGTAGCGGTGGTCGTACAGCCAGTCCCTGAGGATCTGGACCGACTCCTTGGGCAGGTTCCCCCGCCGCTTCCTCTTGCCGCCACCGCCCCCGGCGCTGGACGACAGGTCCAGGGGGGCGTCCACGCTGTCGTCGTCGTCCGTCTCGCTTCCCGACAGCATCGTCAAACCTGCCGGTGTGAAGAGGAAGAGAGGTTGGCTTCACTGTGTGTGTTGGGGGTGTCAGTAATAAAACCTGCCTGGACGCATCGGAAGTGCACACCTCTGCATGCCTGGATGACTCAGCTGGACTACAAAACCTATTGTCTAAAAACCAGGGATCACCACTTTTTATAGCCATTGTCATTTTCTAGAATGTGAATATCGCCTAGTTCCTGGTCTTCTAACTCCAAGTTACTTTTAGCTAGTTCGCTAGAGTCATCCGCCTTGTTCCTGGTCTTCTGACTCCAAATGAGTTTTAGCTAGCCAGTTATTTGCCTAGCTTCTAGTCTTTGGACTCCAAATTATTTTTAGCTGGCTAGAGTTATCCGCTTAACTTCCAGTGTTTTGACTCCAAATGACTTTTAGCTAGTTAGAGTTATCCGCCTAGCTTCTAGTCTTCCGACTCCAAATAACTTTTAGCTAGCTAGAGTTATCCGCATAGCTTCTAGTCTTCTGTCTCCAAATGACTTTTAGCCAGCTAGTTATTCACCTAGCTTCCAGTCTTCTGACTCCAAATAACTTTTAGCTAGCTATAGTTATCCACCTAACTTCTAGTGTTCTGACTCCAAATGACTTTTAGCTAGCTAGTTATCCACTTAACTTCTAGTGTTTTGACTCCAAATGACTTTTAGCTAGTTAGTTATCCGCCTAGCTTCTAGTCTTCTGTCTCCAAATGACTTTAAGCTAGCTAGAGTTATCCGCCTAGCTTCTAGTCTTCTGTCTCCAAATGACTTTTAGCCAGCTAGTTATTCACCTAGCTTCCAGTCTTCTGACTCCAAATAACTTTTAGCTAGCTATAGTTATCCGCCTAACTTCTAGTGTTCTGACTCCAAATGACTTTTAGCTAGCTAGAGTTATCCGCCTAGCTTCTAGTCTTCTGTCTCCAAATGCCTTTTAGCTAGCTAGAGTTATTCGCCTACCTTCTAGTCTTACGACTCCAAATGACTTTTAGCCAGCTAGAGTTATCTACCTAACTACTAGTGCTTTGACTCCAAATGACTTTTAGCTAGCTAGAGTTATCCGCCTAACTTCTAGTGTTTTGACTCCAAATGACTTTTATCTAGCTAGAGTTACCCGCCTAGCTACTAGTCTTCTGATTCCAAATAACTTTTAGCTAGCTAGAGTTATCCGCCTAACTTCTAGTCTTCTGACTCTGCTCTGAAACTCACACTCCACATCTGCCGCTTTGATTTCTGGAAGACCGCGCTAATTGGCCTGGTAGCGCGCAGGAAGACAACATCGGCGTGGTAAAGTGGAATAACAAAATTTTATTTCAAACCCGTGTGACACACGGCGTGCCACAACATTGCACAGTTTGAAATTAAAACACATGGGAATGTAAATATCAATAATAAATATCGGGGATATTCGACTCCATTGTTTTCCAGGAAGCTAAGAACCCAGACTTTTCCCTTCACTATTATTCATAATGCAAACGTTAGCATGCTAACGTTAAACTGCTAAATTTACTCTTTTTTTCTTTAATTCCCAAGCCATACACCTTAGAGGCGTCTAACTTGTTATGTGACACTTCTTAACTGTTAGCATGCTAACTTTTTGAGCTACTTTTGCTACCCTTTACCCCAGAGTCGTATAACTTGGTATGTGACACTTGTTAGTATGCTAGCAAGCTAACTTTGGCTTGCCAACTTTTTCATCTATTTTTACACTTTCTTAAATCTATTTCTGCAGCCATACACCTTTGAGTGGCGTAACTTGGTTTATGAAACATGCTGACTGTTATCATGCTATCGTTAGCACACATGCTAAGTGTTAGCATTTTTATGTAAACGTGCTACAGTTGTAGGCTAGCTTTGTGGCTCATTTTGTACAGTTACACCTAAAACTGACGCATTCAGACACTCTGCACCATCTAATAATTACGGCGGCTTCCGGCGACCCCCGGCCAGAGGTCCAGGGCAGATAGCAGGCCCACTAAAATTTCCACGGGAATTTTCTAGTTTGTATATTCTCTACAGTAGACATTTGATTTAGGCCTTTTTTTGTCAGAGCTAGTCGAAGGTCATCTCTATGATAGCGCTCCGGTGTTTTTAAAAATGTGAGTCTCAAGCTTTTTTGAACTGAACCCAAAAAGAGAGGAGCAAAAGGGGAACCTTAAGGAACTCTTAAAAAGTAAACAAGCTACAGCAACACCATAGTTGCATACACATCACATTACAAAAAGAAAGAGGGCTTAAAGTCGGTGTGTCAAACGTACGGCCCGCGGGCCGGATCAGGCTAAGTATAAAAAAGTTTGCTAAGTATAAAAACGAGCTGAAATTTTTGAATGAAAGAAACTGGTGTTCTAAATGTGTCCACTAGATGTCGCAATAGCAATTCTTTGTATATTTCTACATTATGCTACATATGTATAAAAACAAACAAACATGATGTTAGTGCACCAGTCAAGGAAAATGAACAAACTAGGCTGTAATTTAATTTTGATTTTTTTTTTTTAATCTAGATGGATTTAAAATGATGAACATTGTCACATAATTTATTCAGAAAGTATAAAAAATAACGACAAATAAAGATAGAATACTATTAACCGCAACATGTCAGTGTAAACAAACCCCCAACAACATTATGATTTAAAGTTAAAGTACCACTGATAGTCACACTAAAATTACCCTCTGCATTTGACCCATTCCCTTGTTCCACCCCCTGGGAGGTGAGGGGAGCAGTGAGCAGCTGCGCTCAGGAATCATTTTTGGTGATTTAACCCCCAATTCCAACCCTTGATGCAGAGTGCCAAGCAGGGAGGTAATGGGTCCCATTTTTAAAGTATTCGGTATGACTCGGCCGGGGTTTGAACTCAGGACCTACCGATCTCAGGGCGGACACTCTAATCACTCGGCCACTGAGCAGGCGAAATTTATTGTGATTTTACCAGTCCGGCCCACTTGGGAATAGACTTTTCTCCATATGGCCCCCCGATCTAAAAAGAAAGAAAACTTAAAGCAGGGGTGTCAAACGTACGGCCCACAAACAGGTTTTATCCGACCCGCGGGAAGAGTTTGCTAAGTATAAAAATGAGCCGAAATTTTTGAATGAAAGAAACTGTTGTTCTAAATGTGTCCACTAGATGTCGCAATAGCAATTTTTTGTAGATTATGCTACATATGTAAAAAAAATAAACCACATGTCAGTCGAGGAAAATTATCAAACTACATAAATAACATCCTGTAATTTGATTTTGATATTTTTTTATCTTGATGGATTGAAAATTAACACCAATGATGAACATTGTCACATTTATTCAGAAAGTATAAACAACGACAAATAAATAAATTAATAAAAAACCAACAACATTATGATTTGTGCATTTTCAGAACGTGCTTGTTCTATTTTTAAACAAAGAAAAACAAATCGGAAGTTTGTCTTTATGTTTACGTTATCGCGCCCTGATTTTACCAGTCCGGCCCACTTGGGAGTAGATTTTTCTCCGTGTGGCCCCCCCACGATCTAAAATGAGTTTGACACCCCTGACTTAAAAAGCGACGCCTCGTGGAACGCCTCACTTATGTAAATCACGAGTTTGGACCCCTGACGAGGTTAAAATGTCAATGCCAGGATCTGAACTCAGGGCACCAGTTGAATAGTCAACATTAGAGCTCTGCTAAAAATAAAATAAAATACTCTCTATTTTATGATGCCCTTTTTTTTTTGCTGCATCTTACATATACTGTAATATTGTACATGCTAATTGGAATTTGATATATATTGTATATATTATATAATAATATAATATATCACTATATATGATATACTGTGTATATAATATGTAAATATTGCATATATGTTATATTGCTACTAGGGCTGTGAATCTTTGGGTGTCCCACGATTCGATTCAATATCGATTCTTGGGGTCACGATTCGATTCAAAATCGATTTTTTTTCCCCAATTCAACACGATTCTCGATTCAAAAACGATTTTTTCCCAATTCAAAAGGATTCTCTATTCATTCAATACATAGATTTCAGCAGGATCTACCCCAGTCTGCTGAAATGCAAGCAGAGTAGTAGATTTTTGTAAAAAGCTTTTATAATTGTAAAGGGCAATGTTTTATCAACTGATTGCAATAATGTAAATTTGTTTTAACTATTAAATGAACCAAAAATATGACTTATTTTATCTCTGTGAAAATATTGGACAGAGTGTGTTGTCAAGCTTATGAGATGCGCTGCAAGTGTAAGCCACTATTGTTTTTTTTGTTTTTTTATAAATGTCTAATGATAATGTCAATGAGGGATTTTTAATCACTGCTATGTTGAAATTGTAACTAATAATGATACTGTTGTTGAGAATATTCATTTTTGTTTCACTACTTTTGGTTTGTTCTGTGTCGTGTTTGTGTCTCCTCTCAATTGCTCTGTTTATTGCAGTTCTGAGTGTTGTTGGGTCGGGTTTGGTTTTGGAATTGCTGTGTATTGTTTTGTTGGATTGATTAATTTAATAAATAAATAAATAATTTTTAAAAAATCTGATTTTTAAAAAATGAGAATCGATTCTGAATCGCACAACATGAGAATCGCAATTCGTATCGATTTTTTTCCCACACCCCTAATTGCTACTATGGTACATTTTTAGTCTACTTTATACCTTTTGTTTTAGCCCTCTTTTTGTGCATTATCCTTTCCATCCTTACCCTTTCCATCCTTTGTAACTGAGCCACTGTGTGGAATAGGGCTGCAACTAACGATTAATTTGATAATCGATTAATCTGTCGATTGTTACTTCGATTAATAATCGGATAAAAGAGACAAACTACATTTCTATCCTTTCCAGTATTTTATTGAAAAGAAAACAGCATACTGGCACCATACTTATTTTGATTATTGTTTCTCAGCTGTCTGTACATGTTGCAGTTAATAAATAAAGGTTTATTTTTAAAAAATTTCAAAAAATAATAATTGCCTCTGCGCATGCGCCAGTGTTTCCCACACATTCATTTATTTGTGGCGGCCCGCCACGAAAGAATTATGTCCGCCACAAATTTAAAAAAAAATATATATATATTTTTTTGTTGTTGTTGTCTTGTCCAGCTTCTCAGGCAAATCATATAGTTGATGTAGATGCCCATATAGGCTGTTCAGATTTACTTTAAAAAAGAGAAGTGTAGGATACTTCTCTTGTTGCCTTATTTGTATTTGACCACTACTGTTTTCTGTTTATTTGTTACTGACTGTGGCAGGACACCTCTGCCTCTGTTTCACCTTATGTTGCTGGTAAATAATATGGTTGTAGTAGTAGGCTAAAGTTAAATTATTTAGTATGCACTAATTAAAGGGGCAGAGCTTTAAGAGACATTTTAGCTTTTATATTTTATAAGATATATTTTTTGTAAGAACGACAATTAATAAATATATTTCAGTGAATAACTTATTGTTCAAATCTGTATATAAATATGTACATAAAGTGTTGTAATTATATTGTAAAATGGATGGATGGACGTTTAAAACAAAACTGTTATTATTAATTAGTAAGTATACATTTTTTGAGCCTTTTTAGAGAAAATCATATTGTAGTGAATTATGCAAATTACTCGATGATGTCATTGTGACCACGCCCCCACCGCCACAGATATCTTGGCAGTTTATGGGAAACACTGCATGCGCATAGCATAGATCCAACGAATCGATGACTAAATTAATCGCCAACTATTTTTATAATCGATTTTAATCAATTTAATTGATTAGTTGTTGCAGCCCTAGTGTGGAACAATTTCCCTTGTGGATCAATAAAGTTTGTCAAAGTCGAAGTCCATACACTGAGGGCCGCACACGGAAAAATTAAAGCATGCGGGGGCCATTTTTGATTAAAAACAATAACAAAATATATGGATTAAAAATAAAAAAAAGTTTACCTTTAGGGCTCCGTGGGACCATAAAGGGTCTAAGTCATTAACATGTTAAAAACAAGTCACATTATTATTTTTATTTTTTATTTAACGCTTACAGTACATCTCTACAGTATATCAACTTCAGGTTGATATAAAGTTAAAAAAAAACAAAAAGGTTTTATGCCTTTTCTGTCAAAGACAACTTTGTTTTTTATAATAAAACAGAAATATGCAATATTTCCCCCAATGCCCAAAACCTTCAGAAAGCAATGTTTGATCTTAAGTAATTAGAGCCTTAAAAAGATGAATAATGCAGGACACCATTGATTTTAATTCATTATAATTTTTGAGTAATCACAGTGAAAAGATAAATAAAATCCTGTTAAATATATTTGGGATCCAAAAGGTGCCCCACTCATAAAGTGATACATTTTTATTAGTTGTTTTTTTTTTTACTTTCAACACTTAAATTACAAGATCAACTTCAGATATATCTGTCCATTTTACATTTGAACTATTATTTTGTTTGTTTTATGCTCTTGTCAAAGAAAACTTTGATGTTTTTGTATGGCAACCACACAATATATGCAATATTTTCCACATAAAACATTTTAAAGTGAAATATTTGAAATAATTGGAGCCTTGAATAGGTCAATAATTCATTATATCATTGGGTTTTTTTTTTTTAGCAATGGCACAAAAAGAAAAATAAAGATACACACAAAAAAAAACCCAGCCTGCATGGCAGCTTTGGCAATAAGCTGCGGGCCACAAAATGGCCCCCGGGCCGCACTTTGGACACCCCTGCTATACACGTTGGGTTATTTTGCAAGCTCAGGTCTAGAACTGGAAAAAGTGTGGACCATAACATGTTTTTTTCCGTCACAATTTCCACAAAAGAACCGATTCGGTTGTTTCCAACGTGAACTCTCGACAGGGTTACATTTAAAAATGACAACACCTGAGCTCACCTTTCAGGCGAGCGCATGCGCACTGCGACGACTCCGGAAGTAACGTGTTTTTTATTTTTTTCCTCAGCAGGGGCGCACACAAATAAAAGTTGATACAGACTGCAGACTTGGGGGGGAGAGTGTGCAGCCCACAGGATGAGGTAATTACGTGGGAGAGGGGGAGGGGAGACCTGTTGCAAATCAGCGTCTCCAGACTAAACAAAAGAATCTGGCTGCCTTTCTTTGTACGCTTGCTATCAAACGGCTGCTTATAATGCGAAATGTCCAATAACCCCCCCCCCCCCCCCCATACAAAACACATTATGGCGCCATTTTGTTTGTTTTTGTTTCCCAGGCTTAAAAGTTGTGTTCTTTGTGTGCGCGACAACACGAGGTCCTCAGCCGAACTTCAACAATGAATGAGGTCAAAGCTTCCCAGCTCGACTTTAAAAAAAAAAACGTACCTTATGCAACAAAGACGTTTTGTTTGTTTTTTAAAGTAAAATGTTCAAACTGGGACGTTTTTTGTTTTTGTTTAACATTTATAATTCACACAAAAGTCAACAACAAGGAAATAAAACAAGCAAAAACGGAGAGTATTAATTATAATAAATAATAAAAAATTACCAAAAAAAAGGTTTTAACATATATATCAATTTAGCCGAGCTAGCATAGCATCACTTTTTTTTTTTTTTGGTGGCCAAACTTGGAGCCAACAGTCCGAGCCCGCATTCCCGAAACACGCCGGGACTTGGAGTCCTAAACTCGGGTAAACATTCAGCTTCGTCCCGCCGAGGCTCCGACGTCTTAAAAACCGGGCGAGAACGAGGCCGAAGTGTGGGCTATTTAGTCGGTGACGTCGCCCCCAGCACATGGCAGCCCTGTCATGTCCGCGCAGACAATAGACCCGAGAGGGAAAAACCGCTCCGAACGTGACTAAAACCTTTTTTTTTTACTAACATTTAAACTGTCCACCATCTTACCTTTTTTCGTCTTCATGTCCCACCGGGGGAGGAAAAAAATGCCCGTTGTATCCTCGCGTTGAAGAAAACGTATCCTTAAGTGTTGATCGCCCCGCAAATCCTTATTGATGCACACAAAAAAAAAAAAAAAAAAAGCAGCACCCACGAAGGAAATAGTTTTGTCGTGTTTTCCCGCTGCTGAGCGGAGGTAGGCGGGGGTGTCCGAGGGGGAAAAAAGGGGGCCGGAGGGGGTCACCTGAGCTCTGTCCTCATTGACTGTGTTTTGGGTTTGATGGACAAACTGGGTGACAGCTATCTTTGACAGCTGCGTGACTCAACCCACGAAGATCCTCCCACCGACGCTGACATCAGCGAGCTTGTGCTCCTCCACCGCCGTACACGCCAACTCGCTCGCCGGCGTGCGTATGTTTATTTATCATTTTGGCGGAATAACGCCGGATTAGACAAAAAAAAAAACGCATAAGGAAGTGGAGTCGTGACCCACATTGTGCTTTTGTTGTTACCCACTCCAAATGTTTTCATGCTGCAGGCGTTTTAACAGTCCTCGTGACTCCGTGATATGAGCTACGTTTGCATTTTTTATTTTTATTTTTTGTGCTACAAAAAACAACAACAACAACGATCGATGCATTCATTTGTATGGACAGCTGCTCACCGGAGCCTCGCAGAAAATGTCGCCACCCAGAGGACAGTTGGAGTATTGCAGGGGGGACTAGAATTGTCATCAAACTTTTTTGATTGATTGATTGAGACTTTTATTAGTAGGTTGCACAGTGAAGTACATATTCCGTACAATTGACCCCTAAATGGTAACACCCGAATAAGTTTTTCAACTTAAATTGATTCATGATACAGATATATACTATCAGATATATACTATCATCATAATACAGTCATCACACAAGATAATCACATTGAATTATTTACATTATTTACAATCAGGGGTGTGGAGGGGAGGGGGGTAGGATTTGGACAGCAAGTAGTGGACATAGAGAGAGAGATCAGAAGGCATAAGAAAAAGTATCTGCATTTAATTGTTTACATTTGATTATTAGCAATCCGGGGAGGGTGTTAGTTTAGGGTTGTAGCTGCCTGGAGGTTAACTTTTATTGCGGTTTTGAAGGAGGATAGAGATGCCCCTTCTTTTATACCTGTTGGGAGCGCATTCCACATTGATGTGGCATAGAAAGAGAATGAGTTAAGACCTTTGTTAGTTCGGAATCTGGGTTTAACGTGGTTAGTGGAGCTCCCCCTGGTGTTGTGGTTATGGCGGTCATTTACGTTAAGGAAGTAGTTTGACATGTACTTCGGTATCAGGGAGGTGTAGTGGATTTTATAGACTAGGCTCAGTGCAAGTTGTTTAACTCTGTCCTCCACCTTGAGCCAGTCCACTTTGGAGAAGTGGGTAGGAGTGAGGTGGGATCTGGGGTGGAGGTCTAGAAGTAACCTGACTAGCTTGTTCTGGGATGTTTGGAGTTTAGATTTGAGGGTTTTGGAGGTGCTAGGGTACCAGGAGGTGCATGCGTAATCGAAAAAGGGTTGAACGAGAGTTCCCGCCAGAATCCTCATGGTGCTTTTGTTGACCAGAGAGGAGATTCTGTAGAGAAATCTCGTTCGTTGGTTAACCTTTTTGATTACCTTGGTTGCCATTTTATCTCAGGAAAGGTTAGCCTCTAGAATGGAACCTAGGTAGGTGACCTCATCTTTCTGGTGAGAACAATGTCACCCTTTATTGCAGACTCCAACGTTTTTGATTGATTGAAACTTGTATTAGTAGATTGCACAATACAGTACATATTCCGTACAATTGACCACTAAATGGTAACACCCGAATAAGTTTTTCAACTTGTTTAAGTCGGGGTCCAAGTAAATCAATTCATGGTACAAATATATACTATCAGCATAATACAGTCATCACACAAGTTAATCATCAGAGTATATACATTGAATTATTTACATTATTTACAATCCGGGGGGTGGAATGTGGAGGGGGGGGGGGGTTAGGTTTGGTTGATATCAGCACTTCAGTCATCAACAATTATATCATCTGAGAAATGGACATTGAAACAGTGTAGGTCTGACTTGGTAGGATATGTACAGCGAGCAGTGAACATAGTGAGTTCAGAAAGCATAAGAACAAGTATATACATTTGATTATTTACATTTGATTATTTACAATCCGGGGAGGTGGGATGTGGAGGGGGGAGGGTGTTAGTCTAGGGTTGTAGTTGCCTGGAGGTGTTCTTTTAGAGCGGTTTTGAAGGAGGATAGAGATGCACTTTCTTTTACACCTGTTGGGAGTGCATTCCATATTGATGTGGCATAGAAGGAGAATGAGTTAAGACCTTTGTTAGTTCGGAATCTGGGTTTAACGTGGTTAGTGGAGCTCCCCCTGGTGTTGTGGTTATGGCGGTCATTTACGTTAAGGAAGTAGTTTGACATGTACTTCGGTATCAGGGAGGTGTAGTGGATTTTATAGACTAAGCTCAGTGCAAGTTGTTTAACTCTGTCCTCCACCTTGAGCCAGCCCACTTTGGAGAAGTGGGTAGGAGTGAGGTGGGATCTGGGGTGGAGGTCTAGAAGTAACCTGACTAGCTTGTTCTGGGATGTTTGGAGTTTAGATTTGAGGGTTTTGGAGGTGCTAGGGTACCAGGAGGTGCATGCGTAATCGAAAAAGGGTTGAACGAGAGTTCCCGCCAGAATCCTCATGGTGCTTTTGTTGACCAGAGAGGAGATTCTGTAGAGAAATCTCGTTCGTTGGTTAACCTTTTTGATTACCTTGGTTGCCATTTTATCTCAGGAAAGGTTAGCCTCTAGAATGGAACCTAGGTAGGTGACCTCATCTTTCTGGTGAGAACAATGTCACCCTTTATTGCAGACTCCAACGGTTTTGATTGATTGAAACTTGTATTAGTAGATTGCACAGTACAGTACATATTCCGTACAATTGACCACTAAATGGTAACACCCGAATACGTTTTTCAACTTGTTTAAAGGCCTACTGAAATGATTTTTTTAAATTTAAACGGGAATAGCAGATCCATTCTATGTGTCATACTTGATCATTTCGCGATATTGCCATATTTTTGCTGAAAGGATTTAATAGAGAAAATCGACGATAAAGTTCGCAACTTTTGCTCGCTGATAAAAAAAAAGCCTTGCCTGTACCGGAAGTAGCGTGACGTCACAGGAGCTAGTATTCCTCACAATTCCCCGTTGTTTACAATGGAGCGAGAGAGATTCGGACCGAGAAAGTGATGATTACCCCATTAATTTGAGCGAGGATGGAAGATTCGTAGATGAGGAACGTTACAGTGAAGGACTTGAGAGGCAGCGATGGACGTATCTTTTTTCGCTCTGACCGTAACTTAGGTACAAGCTGGCTCATTGGATTCCACACTCTCTCCTTTTTCTATTGTAGATCACAGATTTGTATTTTAAACCACCTCGGATACTATATCCTCTTGAAAATGACAGTCGAGAACGCGAAATGGACATTCAGTGCCTTTTATCTCCACGACAATACATCGGCGAAATGCTTTAGCTACGAGCTAACGTGATAGCATCTTACTTTAACTGCATATAGAAACAAAAGAAATAAACCTCTGACTGGAAGGATAGATAGAAAATCAACAATACTATTAAACCGTGGACATGTAAATACACGGTTAATGCTTTCCAGGCTGGCGAAGGTTAACAATGCTGTGCTAACGACGCCATTGAAGCTAACTTAGCAACTTAGCAACGGGACCTCACAGAGCTATGCTAAAAACATTAGCTCTCCACCTACGCCAGCCAGCCCTCATCTACTCATCAACACCCGTGCTCACCTGCGTTCCAGCGATCGGCAGAAGGACGAAGGACTTCACCCGATGCGTTTGGCGGCCCGGAGACGTAGGAAGTCAAGGTGAGGTCGGCGGCTGGCGCGGCTAGCGCGGCTAGCGCGGCTAGCGCGGCTAGCGCTCCAACAAAGTCCTCCTGGTTGTGTTGCTGTAGTCCGCTGCTAATACACCGATCCCACCTACAACTGTCTTCTTTGCAGACTTCATTGTTCATTAAACAAATTGCAAAAGATGTCCAAAATACTGTGGAATTATGAAATGAAAACAGAGCTTTTTGTATAGGATTCTACGGGTACCATAACTTCCGTCACTCTGACTTCGTCACGCGCATACGTCATCATACCACGACGTTTCAGCCGGATATTTCCCGGGAAGTTTTAAAAGTCACTTTATAAGTTAACCCGGCCGTATTGGCATGTGTTGCAATGTTAAGATTTCATCATTGATATATAAACTATCAGACTGCGTGGTCGCTAGTAGTGGCTTTCAGTAGGCCTTTAAGTCGGGGTCCAAGTAAATCAATTCATGGTACAAATATATACTATCAGCATAATACAGTCATCACACAAGTTAATCATCAGAGTATATACATTGAATTATTTACATTATTTACAATCCGGGGGGTGGAATGTGGAGGGGGGGGGGGGGTTAGGTTTGGTTGATATCAGCACTTCAGTCATCAACAATTATATCATCTGAGAAATGGACATTGAAACAGTGTAGGTCTGACTTGGTAGGATATGTACAGCGAGCAGTGAACATAGTGAGTTCAGAAAGCATAAGAACAAGTATATACATTTGATTATTTACATTTGATTATTTACAATCCGGGGAGGTGGGATGTGGAGGGGGGAGGGTGTTAGTCTAGGGTTGTAGTTGCCTGGAGGTGTTCTTTTAGAGCGGTTTTGAAGGAGGATAGAGATGAACTTTCTTTTACACCTGTTGGGAGTGCATTCCATATTGATGTGGCATAGAAGGAGAATGAGTTAAGACCTTTGTTAGTTCGGAATCTGGGTTTAACGTGGTTAGTGGAGCTCCCCCTGGTGTTGTGGTTATGGCGGTCATTTACGTTAAGGAAGTAGTTTGACATGTACTTCGGTATCAGGGAGGTGTAGTGGATTTTATAGACTAGGCTCAGTGCAAGTTGTTTAACTCTGTCCTCCACCTTGAGCCAGCCCACTTTGGAGAAGTGGGTAGGAGTGAGGTGGGATCTGGGGTGGAGGTCTAGAAGTAACCTGATTAGCTTGTTCTGGGATGTTTGGAGTTTAGATTTGAGGGTTTTGGAGGTGCTAGGGTACCAAGAGGTGCATGCGTAATTGAAAAAGGGTTGAACGAGAGTTCCCGCCAGAATCCTCATGGTGCTTTTGTTGACCAGAGAGGAGATTCTGTAGAGAAATCTTGTTCGTTGGTTAACCTTTTTGATTACCTTGGTTGCCATTTTATCACAGGGAAGATTAGCCTCCAGAATGGAACCTAGGTAGGTGACCTCATCTTTCCTGGTGATAACAATGTCACCCTTTATTGCAGACTCCAACGTTTTTGATTGATTGAAACTTGTATTAGTAGATTGCACAGTGCAGTACATATTCCGTACAATTGACCACTAAATGGTAACACCCGAATAAGTTTTTCAACTTGTTTAAGTCGGGGTCCAAGTAAATCAATTCATGGTACAAATATATACTATCAGCATAATATAGTCATCACACAAGTTAATCATGCTAGACTGCTAGACTTTTGACAAGAACAAGAAAGTTTGATCATATTACGCCTATACTGGCTCACCTGCACTGGCTTCCTGTGCACTTAAGATGTGACTTTAAGGTTTTACTACTTACGTATAAAATACTACATGGGCTAGCTCCATCCTATCTTGCCGATTGTATTGTACCATATGTCCCGGCAAGAAATCTGCGTTCAAAGAACTCCGGCTTATTAGTGATTCCCAGAGCCAAAAACAGTCTGCTGGCTACAGAGCGTTTTCTATTGGGGCTCCAGTACTATGGAATGCCCTCCCGGTAACAGTTAGAGATGCTACCTCAGTAGAAGCATTTAAGTCCCATCTTAAAACTCATTTGTATACTCTAGCCTTTGAATAGACCCCCTTTATAGACCAGTTGATCTGCCGTTTTTTTTTCTTTTCTCCTCTGCTCCCCTCTCCCTTGTGGAGGGGGAGTTACACAGGTCCGGTGGCCATGGATGAAGTGCTGGCTGTCCAGAGTCGGGACCCGGGGTGGACCACTAGCCTGTGCATCGGTTGGGGACATCTCTGCGCTGCTGACCCGTCTCCGCTCGGGACGGTTTCCTGCTGGCCCCACTATGGACTGGACTCTCACTATTATGTTGGATCCACTATAGACTGGACTTTCACAATATTATGTCAGACCCACTTGACATCCATTGCTTTCGGTCTCCCCTAGAGGGGGGGGGGGGTTACCCACATATGCGGTCCTCTCCAAGGTTTCTCATAGTCATTCACATCGACGTCCCACTGAGGTGAGTTTTTCCTTGCCCTTATGTGGGCTCTGTACCGAGGATGTCGTTGTGGCTTGTGCAGCCCTTTGAGACACTTGTGATTTACGGCTATATAAATAAAAATTGATTGATTGATTGATTGAATCATCAGAGTATATACATTGAATTATTTACAATCCAGGGGGTGGGATGTGGAGGGGGGGGGGGGTTAGGTTTGGTTGATATCAGCACTTCAGTCATCATTAATTGCATCATCTGAGAAATGGACATTGTAACAGTGTAGGTCTGACTTCGTAGGATATGCACAGCGAGCAGTGAACATAGTGAGCTCAGAAAGCATAAGAACAAGTACATACATTTGATTATTTACAATCCGGGGAGGTGGGATGTGGTGGGGGGAGGGTGTTAGTCTAGGGTTGAAGTTGCCTGTAGGTGTTCTTTTAGAGCGGTTTTAAAGGAGGATAGAGATGCACTTTCTTTTACACCTGTTGGGAGTGCATTCCATATTGATGTGGCGTAGAAGGAGAATGAGTTAAGACCTTTGTTAGATCGGAATCTGGGTTTAATGTGGTTTCTGGAGCTCCCCCTGGTGTTGTGGTTATGGCGGTCATTTATGTTATGGAAGTAGTTTGACATGTACTTCGGTATCAGGGAGGTGTAGTGGATTTTATAGACTAGGCTCAGTGCAAGTTGTTTTTACTCTGTCCTCCACCCTGAGCCAGCCCACTTTGGAGAAGTGGGTAGGAGTGAGGTGTGATCTGGGGTGGAGGTCTAGAAGTAACCTGACTAGGAGTCTAGATTTGAGGGTTTTGGAGGTGCTGGGGTACCAGGAGGTGCATGCGTAATCGAAAAAGGGTTGAATGAGAGTGCCCGCTAGAATCTTCATGGTGCCTTTGTTGACCAGAGAGGAGATTCTGTAGAGAAATCTTGTTCGTTGGTTGACCTTTTTGATTACCTTGGTTGCCATTTTATCACAGGAAAGATTAGCCTCCAGAATGGAACCTAGGTAGGTGACCTCATCTTTCCTGGTGATAACAATGTCACCCACTTTAATGGTGAAGTCACTGACTTCCTTAAGGTTGATTTGGGACCCAAATAGGATGGACGTCCAAGTAGACATACAGTACATCAGTGTTTTTCAACCTTTTTTGAGCCAAGGCACATTTTTTTGTGTTGAAAAAATGCGGAGGCACACCACCAGCAGAAATCATTAAAAAACGAAACTCAGTTGACAGTAAAAAGTCGTTGTCGCAACTGTTGGGTATGACTTTAAACCATAACCAACTATGTATCAATATAGCTCTTGTCTCAAAGTAGGTGTACTGTCACCACCTGTCACATCACACCGTGACTTATTAGGAGTTTTTTGCTGTTTTCCTGTGTGTAGTGTTTTAGTTCTTGTCTTGCGCTCCTATTTTGGTGGCTTTTTCTCTTTTTTTGGTATTTTCCTGTAGCAGTTTCATGTCTTCCTTTAAGCCATGGGTGTCAAACTCTGGCCCACGGGCCAAATTTGGCCCGGCGTGTAATTTCATTTGGCCCTTGAGGCAATATCAAACTAACATTAGAGCTGGCGCGCCGCTGTAACACCGCATTCACCGCTAATACTCATACTTGCCAACCCTCCCGGTTTTCAGTGCCCGTCTCGAACAAC
This sequence comes from Entelurus aequoreus, assembly GCF_033978785.1. Classification (NCBI taxonomy): domain Eukaryota; kingdom Metazoa; phylum Chordata; class Actinopteri; order Syngnathiformes; family Syngnathidae; genus Entelurus; species Entelurus aequoreus. Next base: position 47,418,358 of record NC_084745.1, read on the forward strand.
CATTCTCCCGAATTTCTCCTGATTTCCACCCGGACAACAATATTGGTGTGCCTTAAAGGCACTGCCTTTAGCGTCCTCTACAACCTGTCGTCACGTCTGCTTTTCCTCCATACAAACAGCGTGCCGGCCCCTGTCACATGATATATGCGGCTTCTACACACACATAAGTGAATGCAAGGCATACTTGATCAACAGCCATACAGGTCACACTGAGGGTGACCGCATAAACAACTTTAACACTGTTACAAATATGCGCCACACTGTGAACCCACACCAAACAAGAATGACAAACACATTTCGGGAGAACATCCGCACCGTAACACAAAATAAACACAACAGAACAAATACCCAGAACCCCTTGCAGCACTAACTCTTCCGGGACGCTACAATATACACCCCCCACTACCACCAAACCCCGCCCTGACATTAATGAACTAGCATCCCAGAAAAGATGGCAGGTATCTGGCTTGGGCACATCAGATTAGATCAGTTGTGATGCAAACTGCGCAGTAAAAAGGCCTGAATGGTTGGTTTATTCATTGTTATTTTATTTTCAAATTTATTAGCCTGTGGAAAAAGTTAATGTTGATATTTACCTCAGAAGGCTTCAAATAGAAAAGAGGCATTCCATTTTTTATTTAAATTGTATTTAATATACCATTGATGTTTTTTCGTTTGTTTTTTGAAAGTTGATTTTGCACTATTAAGTTATATAAGCGTTGCTTGTTCCATATTCAGTGTTAAAGCAAGTCAGTGTAGCAAACTGAGCAATAATTAACGTTTTATTCATGTACTTTCTCTTGCTACTTCAAGGCTTGAATGTTTGATTCATTCATTATTGTTATTTTATTTTCAAATTTATTATTAGCCGGTGGAAAATGTTTATTTTGATATTTACTTCAGAAGGCTGCAAATAGAAAAGAGGCATTCAATTTTTATTTACATTTTATTTGATATGCCATTGATATTTTTGAATTAGTATTATTATTATTTGAAACTCGATTTTGCATGTCACTATAAAGTTATATAAGCCTTGCTTGTTCAATATTCAATGCAAAACTTGTTTGGGTCCCTATTAAAAGGTTAATTTGTTCAACCTTGGCCCGCGGCTTTGTTTAGTTTTACATTTTGGCCCACTCTGTATTTGAGTTTGACACCCCTGCTTTAAGCGATATTTCCCGCACCTACTTTGCTTTAGCAATCAAGAATATTTCAGTTGTTTTTAGTCCCTCTTTGTGGGGACATTGTTGATTGTCATGTCATGTTCGGATGTACTTTGTGGATGCCGTCTTTGCTCCACAGTAAGTCTTTGCTGTCGTCCAGCATTCTGTTTTTGTTTACTTTGTAGCCAGTTCAGTTTTAGTTTCGTTCTGCATAGCCATCCCTAAGCTTCAATGCCTTTTCTTAAGGCCACTCACCTTTTGTTTATTTTTGTTTTAAGCATAAGACACCTTTTTACCTGCATTTACAAAGCAATTAGCTACCGGCTGCCACCTACTGATATGGAAGAGTATTACACGGTTACTCTGCCTAGCTCTAGACAGCACCGACACTCAACAACAACACACAATTTGCAGACTATAATTACTGGTTTGCAAAAAAATGTTTTTAACCCAAATATGTGAAATTAGATAATCTCCCACGGCACACCAGACTGTATCTCACAGTGGTTGAAAAACACTGCAATACATAAAACAACCAAAATACAGCATAAAAGGCATTATCACATAATATTAAAAACAGTGCTTGTGCATGTTTAGTAAAAGGGATCTAATAAATAAATAAAAGCAGCAATAAAAATATATATATGTACACTCCGTTCAAAAGTTTGGGGTCACATTGAAATGTCCTTATTTTTGAAGGAAAAGCACTGTACTTTTCAATGAAGATAACTAGTCTTAACTTTAAAGAAATACACTGTATACATTGCTAATGTGGTAAATGACTATTCTATCTGCAAATGTCTGGATTTTGGTGCAATATCTACATAGGTGTATAGAGGCCCATTTCAAGCAACTATCACTCCAGTGTTCTAATGGTACAATGTGTTTGCTCATTGGCTCAGAAGGCTAATTGATGATTAGAAAACCCTTGTGCAATCATGTTCACACATCTGAAAACAGTTTAGCTCGTTACAAAAGCTACAAAACTGACCTCCCTTTGAGCAGATTGAGTTTCCGGAGCATCACATTTGTGGGGTCAATTAAACGCTCAAAATGGCCAGAAAAAGAGAACTTTCATCTGAAACTCGACAGTCTATTCTTGTTCATAGAAATGAAGGCTATTCCACAAAATTGTTTGGGTGACCCCAAACTTTTGAACGGTAGTGTATATACTTTAAAAATGCGTCTACACATTCTATAAAAGGCACGGATACCAATGTTTCCATGTACACGATTGGTACCTAACAGATTCACACTCACATTCACACACTAGGGCCAATCTAATGTTGCCAATCAACCTATCCCCAGGTGCATGTCTTTAGAGGTGGGAGGAAGCCGGAGTACCCGGAGGGAACCCACGCAGTCACGGGGAGAACATGCAAACTCCACACAGAAAGATCCCGAGCCCAAGATCGAACCCAGGACCTTTGTATTGTGAGGCACACGTACTAACTCCTCTTCCACCCTGATATATTATATTATATTATATTTTTATATAATATATACAATGTACAACAACTACCACTGGATGTCGCAATAGCAATTATTTGTATCCCCTGCCGCAGAAGTGCGCATGACTTCAGAGGGGGGCGGAGCTATTTGCCCGGTTAAGATAGAGGACTGGGGACACATTATCTGGGCGCGCATAAATATGCTGAAATAGCATGTACTGTATATCCTTCTAACTTCATGTGTTATTCATGAAATGAGTCCAAATTCAAAAGTTTTGTTGTCGATGATGCTACATATGTACAGAATAAACCACGCGATGTCAGTACATTAGTTGAGGAAAATGAGGTAATTACATTATCAACATGTGATTTGATTTTGATATTGCTATTTATTACATCTTCCGATAGATTAAAACTTTACACCAATTAGAGCATTTTAAAACTCTGCCAGACTCACACCTGACTGATGAACATAATCACATCATTTTTTCAGAAATGTATTTCGAGAGCTTTAATATTTTGGATCAGGGGTGTCCAAACTTTTTGTAAAATATTATCATTAATAATTAGTGTCTAAATTGCATTGTTTTCACATTGCTTGACATCTTTTTGCTCTTTTTTCTTACATTTTTACGGGGTTTTTCCCCAGCAATATAGTGTGGGCCTTTTCCTGTAGGAAAATAACAATGGTAACGACAATAACAATAGTCTGTAATGAGGTGGCGACTTGTCCTGTGTGTACCCCGCCTTCCGCCCGAATGCAGCTGAGATAGGCTCCAGCACCCCCCGTGATCCCAAAAGGGACAAGCGGTAGAAAACGGATGGATGGATGATAAATCACGACGAATGAAAATAGACGACTATGAACAGCAACATGTAAGTGTAAAAAAAACAAAAAAACATTATGATTTGTATGTTTTCAGATTGTGCTTGTTTTATTTTTGAAACAAAGAAAACAATATGAAGTTGTCTTTATTTTTAAGTTATCATGACATGATTTTACCACTAGATTTTCCTCTGTGTGGCCCCCGACCTGTAATGAGTTTGACACCCCTGATCTAAACTTTACCGCTGCCGGTATTTTTTAAAAAAAATATTTTTATCGTAATATTTTCAGAAGGTGTTTGTTCTATTTTTGGCCAAAGTAAGACAAAGAAAACAATCTGAAGTTGTCTTTATTTTTTTTGTTTTAATGCCATGGTTTTAATAGTCCGGCCCGCGTGTGCACAGATATTCCTCCATGCGGCCCTTGAGTTAAAATGAGTTTGACACACCTGTATTAAAGGCCTACTGAAAGCCACTACTACCGACCACGCAGTCTGATAGTTTATATATCAATGATGAAATCTTTAAATTGCAACACATGCCAATACGGCCGGGTTAACTTATAAAGTGCAATTTTAAATTTCCCGCTAAACTTTCGGTTGAAAACGTCTATGTATGATGACGTATGCGCGTGACGTCAATAGTTAAACGGAAGTATTCGGACGCCATTGAATCCAATACAAAAAAGCTCTGTTTTCATCTCAAAATTCCACAGTATTCTGGACATCTGTGTTGGTGAATCTTTTGCAATTTGTTTAATGAACAATGAAGACTGCAAAGAAGAAAGTTGTAGGTGGGGTCGGTGTATTAGCGGCTGGCTGCAGCAACACAACCAGGAGGACTTTGACTTGGATAGCAGACGCGCTATCCGACGCTAGCTGCCGACCGCACGGATGATCGGGTGAAGTCCTTCGTCCTTCCGTCGATCGCTGGAACGCAGGTGAGCACGGGTGTTGATGAGCAGATGAGGGCTGGCAGGCATAGGTGGAGCGCTAATGTTTTTATCATAGCTCTGTGAGGTCCTGTTGCTAAGTTAGCTTCAATGGCGTCGTTAGCAACAGCATTGTTAAGCTTCGCCAAGGTGGAAAGCATTAACCGTGTATTTACAGGTCCATGGTTTAATAGTTTTGTTGATTTTCTGTCTATCCTTCCAGTCAAGGGTTTATTTCTTTTGTTTCTATCTGCATTTAAGCACGATGCTATCACGTTAGCTCCGTAGCTAAAGTGCTTCGCTGGTGTATTGTCGTGGAGATAAAAGTCACTGTGAATGTCCATTTCGCGTTCTCGACTCTCATTTTCAAGAGGATATAGTATCCGAGGTGGTTTAAAATACAAATCCGTGATCCACAATAGAAAAAGGAGAGAGTGTGGAATCCAATGAGCCAGCTTGTACCTAAGTTACAGTCAGAGCGAAAAAAGATGCGTCCTGCACTGCACTCTAGTCCTTCACTCTCACTTTCCTCATCCACGAATCTTTCATCCTGGCTCAAATTAATGGGGTAATCGTCGCTTTCTCGGTCCGAATCGCTCTCGCTGCTGGTGTAAACAATGGGGAAATGTGAGGAGCCTTTCAACTTGCGACGTCACGCTACTTCCGGTACAGGCAAGGCTTTTTTTTATCAGCGACCAAAAGTTGCAATCTTTATCGTTGATGTTCTCTACTAAATCCTTTCAGCAAAAATATGGCAATATCGCGAAATGGTCAAGTGTGACACATAGAATGGATCTGCTATCCCCGTTTAAATAAAAAAAATTCATTTCAGTAGGCCTTTAAACAAATGCGATCAAAAGTCTGCTTTCAATGGAGCCTACGAGAGCCGCGCAATTCCGCCTAAAAAGCCCTTAAAAACATTCAAACACCTCCATTGAGCGCTTATATACATGCTGTAAGTATACATGTAATGTAGTAACGGGCACATTTACAATAACATTTAATATTTACGTATTTTGATCATTTTAAGCAAACGCAACGCATTCATTTCCAAAACGTATTACGACATTTGCTTTATTTTTTCTTCATCACTGATTATTACTCACCGCAGACTTCATGAGAGCCAGCAAACATAACAAAACATCACTTACTGTACAAGGTCTGCTGTCATTTGGATGGCGACTACTAGGAGGTTCATATATATTTCCTTGTAGGTGAAGAATGTCTCGTCATCCTCAGGAAGAAAACGTCTTTTCATGTCAGGTCGTTCTCGCCAGTTTCCGGTCCTAAATGGCTGTCAAAGTGTCCCAACTTGCCGGAATACCTACTCAGACTTCCTTTGTCCAGGTGAGATGCATGATTTATGATCTGGAACAGTGGTGTCAAATGTACCGGATCAGGCCCGTGAACAGATTTTTATCCGGCCCCAAGTTTGCTAAGAATAAAAATTAGTTGACATTTTTTGATGAAAGAAACTGCTGTTCTTAATGTGTCCACTAGATGTCGCAATAGCAATTCTTTGTTTCTTCTGTCGCGAGAGCGCCATGGCTTCAGAGGGGGCGGAGCTATGTGTTTGGACACTACGTACTTACGCTGCTTAATAGTGATAGTAAACATAACGGGGATTGTTACGTCGTCTAGTATGTTGTTGGTAATGTAGCGTGCGACATTTACACCCAAATAAATGCTTTTGATAATCTGTACATTTCGTGTTATACTTATGACCAATGTTCCTTCACATTTTTCAAACTTAAAAACTCAGAGCATTCAGTGGGGCACATGTGAGCAACATCAGATGTGTAAATTGTGGCCATGACAGCAGCACCCATGTCCCAAACCTGACTTAATAACAAGTTCAATGTTTTATTATAATAATCAAATGACAGCAGTAATTTTAATGAGACTATTTTCTGTGATTTGGCCCACTTACAATGAAAATAGCATATTTTTCATAAGCAATGTTCTAGTATGGTATGTATGCGTAGGGGTCCTACTTTGGAAATAATTTGTACCCCTTTCAGAGATCACATTTAGTCCCACTTAAAACGTTCTCATGTTGCACAATGAGATGTAAGCATTAGAAAAGTGTACATCCCTGTAACTTTTTGTCTGTGAAATATATCTTTTTTTGAGCATTTCTTTAATCTCGGGAAAAATGTCATTAATATAATCAATAAATTAACATTCTTAAGTCGAGTTGGAGTTTTTCGACTCTTTGTGTGGCTGTGAACGCATCACTGGCTAAGTGCCATGAGTGCATGTGTTGGCACAATTGAGAAAGAGCGAGCTGCTGCTGTTAATATTGATTGATTGATTGATTGATTGAGAATTTTATTAGTAGATTGCACAGTACAGTACATATTCCGTACAATTGAACTAAATGAACTAAATGGTAACACCCGAATAAGTTTTTCAACTTGTTTAAGTCGGGTTTCACTTAAATCAATTAATGTCAGATGTTTAAGCCTGGTCTGTTTGGCAGAAAATTACCAGTTTTTCTAGGTATATGTTTTTTACTAATGTTTTTGGTGTGGTTACGGTGAAATATAAACAATTTTGCTCAAAAAAATTATCGGATGAATCTCTCGACAGACATTACAATAATTGAACAGTGTTGACGAACATTATTTTATCTGTTGTGGCCGCTTGGCACACAGTTTCATCGCAAAATCATACATATGGTCCATATGTACAAAGTAAACCACATGATGTTAGTACATAAGTTGAGGAAAATGAATAAATTTCATTAATAACATCCTGTAATTTGATTTTGACATTATTTAATTTTCTGAAAAAATGCAAGCATTTTAAAACTCTGCCAGACTCAATTCCACCTTTTTGACTGATGAACATTGTCACATTATTTATTCAGAAAGTATAAACAACGACAAATGAAGATAGAATACTATTAACCGGGACATTTAAGTGTAAAAAAACCCACATTATTTGTACATTTTCAGAATGTGCTTGGTGTATTTCTAAACAAAGAAAATAATCTGAAGTTGTCTTTATTTTGAAGTTATCGTGCCATGATTTTACCAGTTCTGCCCACTTGGGAATAGCTTTTCCTGACCTAAAATGAATTTGACACCCTTGATCGAGAATAAACGTACAGGAAGCGAGGAAGCAGCAGACCACTCGATGATGTAAACTTGTAATATAGCACCGCGATAAATAGTTTGTCTGCGTTAGCCCTTATAATAACAATATCACTAAAACTTGGTTAATATTCAAGTCACAAAACGTAAATGGAGTATTGTTGGCGCTTTTTTAATGGTTATTTATCGGATTTTATGGGCGAAATAGTGGCGCTCCCATTGGCTCAGTTGTAAGGGGACTTTTATTTATGTTTATTTAATATTTAGAATGCATAAAAACAAAATCCATCCGTCGTCATGTCTTTCATAATGATTGTGAATGATAAGCAAATTAAAAAAAAACTTTTACCTTGAACGAACCTTCCTTGTCCTGGAAGCCGCTCCACCATTTTTCATCACCACCAACAGAGTATGTTTTCTTATTTCAGTACAGCATAAGTCCTAAACGGTAAAACACAATCAACATGAATAAGCACAACATCGAACAGGGGAAACATGGGTTTATTTATAGTTGTTGAAATTAAGTTGGCAGTGAATGCATAGTCGTTTTGGCAGGTAAATTAGCTGCAATACTGTGTACGCGTGATCACGTCTGCAATGGAAAGATGTGCAGAGGGTTGATATTGCGCTTGTATGGTCTGCTGACAACAATGTTTATATAAGTATTATTGGAGCAAAGTTATTTGCAAACGTGCATCTCAACCTGTGCGCGTGTAATCCAATTTGCGTGCGTGTGTACTAATTTGTGTGTCTGTATATCAATCCGAGTGGGTACTTAAACCTGCGAACGTGTGTTTTAAGTTGTCTGTCTGTACCTAATAGTGTTGTCCCCATACCAATATTTTGGTACCGGTACCAAAATGTATTTCGATACTTTTCTGTACTTTTCGATACTTTTCTAAATAAAGGTGACCTAAAAAAATAGCATTATTGGCTTTATTTTAACAAAAAGTATTTCGGTACATTAAACATATGTTTCTTATTGCAATTTAGTCCTTAAATAAAATAGTGAACATACAAGACAACTTGTCTTTTATTAGTAAGTAAGCAAACAAAGGCTCCTAATTTAGCTGCTGACATATGCAGTAACATATTGTGTCATTTATCTACCTATTATTTTGTCAAAATTATGAGGGACAAGTGGTAAAAAATGAATTATTAATCTAATTGTTCATTTACTGTTAATATCTGCTTATTTTCTGTTTTAACATGTTCTATCTACACTTCTGTTAAAATGTAATAATCACTTATTCTTCTGTTGTTTGAATGCTTTACATTAGTTTTGGATGATACCACAAATGTAGGTATCTATCCGATACCAAGTCGTTACAGGATCATACATAGTCCTCGTGTGTCCAGGGACGTATTTCTTTAGTTTATAAATTTGATATACATTTTTTAAAAACGAAAGAAGATTTTGTGATGCTAAAAAGTATCGATGTAATCATAGTAGTATCGACTAGATACGCTCCTGTACTTGGTATCATTACAGTGGCTGTTAGTTGTAGATCCACCAATGGCGTTTGTTTACATTGTGACTTAACATTTGTAGTTTTGTTAGTTAGGGTTAGACCCTAACCCCTAACCCTTAATAAGTACTTAATAATGACTAATTAAGAGCCAATATGTTACTAATTTGCATGTTAATAAGCAACTAATTAATGGTGAATATGTTCCCCATACTAAAGTGTTTCCAAAACAACAGTTTTAGAAATCATTGGAAACTCAAGACAGCCATGACATTATGTTCTTTACAAGTGTATGTAAACTTTTGACCACGATTGTAAATAGCATTGAAAAAACTGAAAAGGTGTTTTATTCGCCTATATTCAACCAGTGTTACTGTTCAAACCGCGTCTGTTACCATGGCCAAAAATATGACATATACTGGTAAAACCTCTGCCTTGTTTTTAGTGAATACTTAGGCCTACTACGCTACTGCGTTTTAATATTGGTCATTATGGTGGTACTTGGAGAGTTTACGGAATAACTAAAGTAGTAAATAAATAGCCGAGAATCAATGTCACACTTCCTCACTGTCATACCACGTATCAAAAATAAATCCTTTGAGGCGCCGAATCGTGCTTTCATGCTCCTCCGTTATTCTCAATGTACACTCTATCATAAAAAAATAAGAGATTGTAGAAATGATTGGAAACTCAAGACAGCCATGACATCATGTTCTTTACAAGTGTATGTCAACTTTTGACCACGACTGTACCTCATTCCTGTAAATGATGAAACAATGAAGTGATATCTATATTTAGATGGCAGCTGAACAACTTTCATGACAAGTTACTGACAAGTCAGTTACTGCTCATTTGATAAATTTAGAATATCACCGTAATGAGTAACAAAACTTGTCTCTCTGGTATGTTTATTGCCCTAAATCTTGTCTTAAGAAGTTTTAATTCGGTGTTATGACACACGTTTACATGATTATGAATGCAATGAGGCGTTATTACACAAGGAGTGTTTACTCATGTGTCATTCACTGTTGCATTCTTGACACTTGGGCCGGAAGTGCGTGTCAATAGCCTTCAGAATAAAATCATTTCATTCAGAACTTAACAAATTCAATGGTGTAACGTAAACCATAACGTATTTAAATAATTCTGACGTACTATTTGACCACATGCACGTTTTCGAATATGTTATTTGTCCACGCTTAGACGGTCTATCTCCGACGGGATTTCATTATGAAGGCACCCCAAAACGGACGTTTTTGCTTGACAGCCAAACATATCCGGTTTCACGTCGGGCTCCAAAGTCTTCACGTATGCATGACAAGTTACTGCTCATTTTATAAATTTAGAATATCACCGTAATGTCTCTCTGGTATGTTTATTGCCCTAAATATTGTATTTACAAGTTTTAATTCGCGGTTATGACACACGTGTACATGATTATGAATGCAATATGGCGTTATTATACACAAAGAGTGTTTACTCATGTGACATTCACTGTTGCATTCTTGACACTTGGGCCGGAAGTGCGTGTCAATAGCCTTCAGAATAAAATAATTTCATTCACAACCTAACGAATTCAACGGTGCAACGTAAACCATAACCAACTTATTTAAATAATTCTGACTTAGTATTGGTCACCATGCACGTTTTCGAATAGTTTGTTGTTTATTTGTCCACGCTTAGATGGTCTATGTTCGACGGGATTTTCTTATGAAAGCACCCCAAACGGACGTTTTTGCTTGACAGCCAATATGCTCATTTTATACATTTAGAATATCACCGTAATGTCTCTCTGGTATGTTTATTGCCCTAAATATTGTCTTAACAAGTTTTAATTCGGGGTTATGACACACGTGTACATGATTATGAACGCATTGCAGCGTTATTACACAAGGAGTGTTTACTGTGTCATATAAGTTTCGTTTCACTGTTGCATTCTTGACACTTGGGCCGGAAGTGCCTGTCAATAGCCTCCAGAATAAAACCATTTCATTCAGAACTTAACGAATTCAATGGTGTATCGTAAACCATAACCCACTTATTTAAATAATTCGGATTTAATATTAGACAACATGCACGTTTTTGAATAGTTTGACGTGTATTTGTCCACGCTTACACGGTCTATGTTCGACGGGATTTTACTCTGAAGGCACCCTAAGCGGACATTGTTGCTTGACAGCCAAACAGATCCGGTTTCACGTCGGGCTCTAAAATTAGGGAGGCACCCCGCGTACGGGTGACGCGAGTGGGCTAAAGTGGACCGTGTGTGTGTCCCCCCCCCCCCCCCCTTCGCTAATAGGAGGACACTTCCTCCCGATGACAAGAGGATATTTCGGGAGCGTGGCCGTCATCGCGCCGTGACCGGCGGCTATAAAGGACCCCCCCACCCGCGGACATGCAGCTCTTCAACAGCGCCCTGACGCACTACCCGAAGTCGTCCAGCAAACTTGCCATCACTTTGTCCAGCGGCACCGGGACCCCACCTGAGGTAGTCACCCCGCCTCTGACGCACCCAAACGCCGCTGACGAGGACCCGGTGAGAGAGGCTGCAAACATGCCCGCCTTTTCCTGCTACGAAGCCTCCTCGGCCAGGCCCGTTTACTTCACTTCCACCGCCGAGTTGTTGATCCGCAGACCGGACGGCGTGGAGAGGGCGGTGCCGGTCCACATCACCAGGGTGCCCAAGCCTCCTTCCCCTGCCCCTGACGTGATGGTGGACTTGATGGATCAGCTCAGGAATGAATCAAACGAAGTTTTCCTGGAGAACCCCACGCATGTTTTCTTTGAGAACAGGTGGGCCTCGGTCCACCAGGAGGAGCCCGCTCAGCTTGAGCATCCCCAAGAGGTCCTCCAGACTAGTGTCCCGACGGACCAGGGACCGGACTTTGAGTTGAGCGTCCTGCAGGAGAATCCCCAAAGAGGCGACGATAAGGTGGCTCGCTACCTCGCCGAGGTCGAGACTCAGAACCAGTACCTCCAGGAGAGGCAGAAGTTCCGGTACCACATCATTCCAGACGGCAACTGCCTGTACCGGGCCGTGTGCAAGGCCTCGTACGGCGACCAGGCCCGACACGGCGAGCTGAGGGAGCGCACGGTCCACCACATCGCCGACCACCTGGACCAGTTCAACCCCGTCATCGAGGGCGACGCGGGCGAGTTCCTGATCAACGCGGCGCAGGACGGCGCCTGGGCGGGGTACCCCGAGCTGCTGGCCATGAGCCAGATGCTGGACGTCAACGTCCACCTCACCACGGGGGGCAGCGCCGAGAGCCCCACCGTCTCCACCATGGTGCACTTCCTGGGCCGGGAGGACGCGTCCAGGCGGGCCGTCTGGCTGAGCTGGCTGAGCAACGGACACTACGACGTCCTCATGGACTCGCACCTGGACAACCCCGAGTACGAGGACTGGTGCAGACATTCTCAGATGCAGAGGCGGCGGGACGAGGAGCTGGCCATGTCCATGGCGGCGTCTCTGTCCAAAATGTACATTGAGAAGAACGGAGGAGCATGAAGGCACCATTCGGCGCCTCAAAGGATTTATTTTTGATACGTGGTATGACAGTGAGGAAGTGTGACTTTGATTCTCGGCTATTTATTTACTACTTTAGTTATTCCGTAAACCGACAACTTAACCTTTTTGTCACCTTTTCTATCGCTATTCTCCAAATAAAAATGTCATTTTAGTGTTTGCTCAGTTTCTCCTTTGAAAGTTTTGAGAACAGACTTTTGTATTTTTTAGGATGGATGCACTAACTCACCAAGACCTCAGAAAGCTCTCCAAGTACCACCATAATGACCAATAGTAAAACGCAGTAGCGTAATAGGCCTAAGTATTCATTAAAAACAAAGCAGAGGTTTTATTTAAATGCCTACTGAAAGCCACTACTACCGACCACGCAGTCTGATAGTTTATATATCAATGATGAAATCTTAACATTGCAACACATGCAAATACGGCCGGGTTAACTTATAGAGTGCAATTTTAAATTTCCCGCCACACTTCCGGTTAAAAACATTTTATTATGCTGACGTATGCGTGTGACGTCACAAGGGCAAGGGAAGTATTCGTAGCCCGTAGAAAAAGCTCTGTTTTCATTTCATAATTCCACAGTATTCTGGACATCCGTGTTGGTGAACCTTTTGCAATGTGTTTAATGAACAATGGAGGCTGCAAAGAAGAACGTTGTAGGTGGGATCGGTGTATTAGCGGCTGGCTGCAGCAACACAACAAGGACTACTTACTTGGATAGCAGACGCCTAGCCAATGCTAGCCGCCCACCGCACGGATAATGGGTGAAGGCCGTCGATCGCTGGAACGCAGGTGAGCACGGGTGTTGATGAGCAGATGAGGGCCGGCTGGCGTAGATGGAGCGCTAATGTTTTTATCATAGCTCTGTGAGGTCTGGTTGCTAAGTTGCTAAGTTAGCCCTAGCGTCGTTAGCAACAGCATTGTTAAGCTTTGCCAGGCTGAGAACTATTAACCGTGTAGTTACATGTCCATGGTTTAATAGTATTGTTGATCTTCTGTCCATCCTTCCAGTCAGGGATTTATTTATTTTGTTTCTATCTGCATTTGAGACAGATGCTATCACGTTAGCTCATGCTAAAGAGCTTCGTCGATGTATTGTCGTGGAGATAAAAGTCACTGTGAATGTCCATTTCGCGTTCTCGACTCTCATTTTCAAGAGGATATAGTATCCGAGGTGGTTTAAAATACAAATCCGTGATCCACAATAGAAAAAGGAGAGAGTGTGGAATCCAATGAGCCAGCTTGTACCTAAGTTATGGTCAGAGCGAAAAAAGATATGTATTTCACTGCATTCTAGTCCGTCACTCTAACGTTCCTCATCCACAAATCTTTCATCCTCGCTCAAATTAATGGGGTAATCGTCGCTTTGTCGCTCCGAATCTCTCTCGGTCCATTGTAAACAATGGGGAATTGTGAGGAATACTAGCTCCTGTGACGTCACGCTACTTCCGGTACAGGCAAGGCTTTTTTTTATCAGCGAGCAAAAGTTGCGAACTTTATCGTCGATTTTCTCTACTAAATCCTTTCAGCAAAAATATGGCAATATCGCGAAATGATCAAGTATGACACATAGAATGGATCTGCTATTCCCGTTTAGATTTAAAAAATTCATTTCAGTAGGCCTTTAACAAGTACATGTCATATTTTTGGCAATGGTAACCGACGCGGTTTGAACAGTAACACTGGTTGAATATAGGCGAATAAAACACATTTTTATTTTTTTCAATGTTATTTACAGTCGTGGTCAAAAGTTTGCATACACTTGTAAAGACAATAATGTCATGACTGTCTTGAGTTTCCAATAATTTCTACAACTCTTATTTTGGTAACACTTTAGTATGGGGAACATATTCAACATTAATTAGTTGCTTATTAACATGCAAACTAGTAACATATTGTTTCTTAATTAGTCATTATTAAGTACTTATTAGGGGTTAGGGTCTAGCCCTAACTAAAAAAACTACAAATGTTAATAGTGTCCAAATAACTCTAAATTAAGTGTTTTTTTACTTAGAATATGTTCCCCATACTAAAGTGTTACCCTTATTTTTTTTGTGATAGAATGATTGGAGCTCATACTTGTTGGTCACAAAAAACATTCATGAAGTTTGGTTCTTTTATGAATTTATTATGGGTCTACTGAAAATGTGAGCAAAAGTATACATACAGCAATGTTAATATTTGCTTACATGTCCCTTGGCAAGTTTCACTGCAATAAGGCGCTTTTGGTAGCCATCCACAAGCTTCAGCTTGAATTTTTTGACCACTCCTCTTGACAAAATTGGTGCAGTTCAGCTAAATGTGTTGGTTTTCTGACATGGACTTGTTTCTTCAGCATTGTCCACACGTTTTAAAGTCAGGACTTTGGGAAGGCCATTCTAAAACCTTCATTCTAGCCTGATTTAGCCATTCCTTTACCACTTTTGAGGTGTATTTGGGGTCATTGTCCTGTTGGAACACCCAACTGCGCCCAAGACCCAACCTCCGGGCTGATGATTTTAGCTTGTCCTGAAGAATTTGGAGGTAATCCTCCTGTTTCATTGTCCCATTTACTCTCTGTAAAGCACCGGTCCCATTGGCAGCGAAACAGGCCCAGAGCATAATACTACCACCACCATGCTTGACGGCAGGTGTGGTGTTCCTGGGATTAAAGGCCTCACCTTTTCTCTTCCAAACATATTGTTGGGTATTGTGGCCAAACAGCTCAATTTTTGTTTCATCTGACCACCGAACTTACCTCCAGAAGGTCTTATCTTTGTCCATGTGATGTCAGATGAAACAAAAATTGAGCTGTTTGGCAACTTTTGACCACGAACTGAGTACTATGTTTATGTTCCACGTGTGTTTTATTCAATGTTTTAGCAGATGTTGTTTCCCATGGCATCATCGTTACGTGCAGCTTTCTCTGCCAATGTTCTTCTTTGTTTACGTGTGTCCCGCGTGTTGATTGGCTGGCAGACGGCGGACGTTAGCGGAGAATGCGGAGAACATTCGGTTCCCACGCCTGTTGAGTGATAGAAATGACAGAGTATGACGGTTCTGTTTGTGCCTTGTTCATTTCGGCGTAGACTACGGCCTATAGTAGTGGGATTCTAACGACTTCCATTTGATAACGACTAGAGCAGACCCGGGCAAATTAAGGCCCGGGGGCCGCATGCGGCCCGTTAAGCTTTTCAATGTGGCCCGCCGGACATTCCCAAATAATTTTTTTAGATCTTTAAGATGGAAAGTGTAGCTGCCATTATGATGTGCGGTGATGTTTTCAAATGACCGCAAGTCTTGAACTATACTAAGTATTTCAGTGGTTGGAATCTGCGCTTTTACATGATATACTAGTTACTATGGTAATCTAATTAGTTACTATGGTAATCTAATTAGTTCCTATGGTAATCTAATTAGTTACTATGGTAATCTAATTAGTTACTATGGTAATCTAATTTGTTACTATGGTAATCTAAGTCACAGCGTTTCCACAGAGTGTTTCCAGAGCGGCCAGCCTGAAATGCGGGGGTTTCAGGGACAGACACGGAAGGAGATTTTTACAACAAAGTTCTAATTAGGGCTGCAACTAACGATTAATTTGATAATCGATTAATCTGTCGATTATTACCTCGATTAATCGATTAATAATCGGATAAAAGAGACAAACTACATTTCTATCCTATCCAGTATTTTATTGAAAAAAAACAGCATACTGGCACCATACTTATTTTGATTATTGTTTCTCAGCTGTTTGTAAATGTTGCAGTTTATAAATAAAGGTTTAGTAAAAAAAAAAAAAAAAAATGTATTAAAAAAAAACAAAAACAAAAACTGCGCATAACATAGATCCAACGAATCGATGACTAAATTAATCGGCAACTATTTTAATCGATTTTAATCGATTTAATCGATTAGTTGTTGCAGCCCTAGTTCTAATGCTTAGTGTAGGTGGGATTTTTTTACACTTCACGTTCATATTTTGCTGCGTTTGTTGCATTTTTGTTGCGTTTCGCTTGATTGTAAAATATGTCGATGGAGAGGGGGTGTAACATTCATATGTTGTCAATATTCAGTGTTTTATCCTTCATAGTTAATATTGTAATTCACACATTCTTTATTTTCATGTACATTCTGGGTGTCTCATTCAGTAAAAAATGTTTTCAATTCCACTCCGTTTTTCAGGCGGTCTGTCATAACGTTTTTAGCTTTCAATCAGATATTATTGTAATGTTTTGTATTAGTGTTCCTAAAAATAGATATACTGGGCCCCAGACACATTTTTTTTCTCTAAATTTGGCCCCCCAAGTCAAAATAGTCACGTTTTTTAGATTCAAAACACACCTATTCCTGACTGCTTATTCACTGTAATTTTTTCTCTATTTGTTGTTGTTTTTATCCAATTGCATAGTTTTTTGTGTGGTGTCCTTGAGTGCCAAGAAAGGCACCTTATAAGTAAAATGTATTATTGTTATTATTATTATTATTATTATTACAGCATTTAAGTATATTTAAAATATAAAAATTAAGTGAATTTTTATTTTTAGATGGAGTCCATGCACCAGTACCACCAGAGTCGTGTATAAAGAGAGTACGGCCAACTGGGTTCCAGGCTATCTCCTCAATGATTCGTCCAAAGGTACTCACCTGACTACAGGCCGCCATGACTGCTACTAACTTTGAGATGATGCTATGTGTTTGCGGCGCGTAGAAAAAAATCTGCCAGAGTCGTGGAAAGCTTTTACGTCGCTTTCCCTGCAACCCGTAAAGAAGTATGAGAATTGAAGGTTCGCCAACAACACTGGAGATCCACCGATTTATAGCGTTCTGTGCCAGGTAAACACACAACTCAACGTCTGTGTTTTGTTCAGGAGAGAACACACTGAAGCTAATACAAATAATAACAGAAGAGATTAATGCAAACCCTGGTTCCATATGAGTTGGGAAATTGTGTTAGATGTAAATATAAACGGAATACAATGATTTGCAAATCATTTTCAACCCATATTCAGTTGAATATGCTACAAAGACAACATATTTGATGTTCAAACTGATAAACTTTTTTTTTGTTGTTGCAAATAATCATTAACTTTAGAATTTGATGCCAGCAACACGTGACAAAGAAGTTGGGAAAGGTGGCAATAAATACTGATACAGTTGAGGAATGCTCATCAAACACTTATTTGGAACATCCCACAGGTGAACAGGCAAATTGGGAACAGGTGGGTGCCATGATTGGGTATAAAAGTAGATTCCATGAAATGCTCAGTCATTCACAAACAAGGATGGGGCGAGGGTCACCACTTTGTCAACAAATGCGTGAGCAAATTGTTGAACAGTTTAAGAAAAACCTTTCTCAACCAGCTATTGCAAGGAATTTAGGGATTTCACCATCTACGCTCCGTAATATCATCAAAGGGTTCAGAGAATCTGGAGAAACCACTGCACGTAAGCAGCTAAGCCTGTGACCTTCGATCCCTCAGGCTGTACTGCATCAACAAGCGACATCAGTGTGTAAAGGATATCACCACATGGGCTCAGGAACACCTCAGAAACCCACTGTCAGTAACTACAGTTGGTCGCTACATCTGTAAGTGCAAGTTAAAACTCTCCTATGCAAGGCGAAAACCGTTGATCAACAACACCCAGAAACGCCGTCGGCTTCGCTGGGCCTGAGCTCATCTAAGATTGACTGATACAAAGTGGAAAAGTGTTCTGTGGTCTGACGAGTCCACATTTCAAATTGTTTTTGGAAACTGTGGACGTCGTGTCCTCCGGACCAAAGAGGAAAAGAACCATCCGGATTGTTATAGGCGCAAAGTTGAAAAGCCAGCATCTGTGATGGTATGGGGGTGTATTAGTGCCCAAGACATGGGTAACTTACACATCTGTGAAGGCGCCATTAATGCTGAAAGGTACATACAGGTTTTGGAGCAACATATGTTGCCATCCAAGCAACGTTACCATGAATATCTTGCATAAATATGTTGTCTTTGTAGTGCATTCAATTGAATATGGGTTGAAAAAGATTTGCAAATCATTGTATTCCGTTTATATTTACATCTAACACAATTTCCCAACTCATATGGAAACGGGGTTTGTAATATCAAGATAATACTTCAATGGGAAATAATAATTGTTAAATGTATATCAAACAAACATTTAACGAAGTGATCACTGCAAACTTGTGCATCCTCCGACTCTGCTCCCTTGGACTGGAGTGTGTGCTGCTTGTCTTCTCGCACTCTTCCGACATTTTTAATAACCTCTCGTGCAACTCTGAAGAAACGTTGATCCTTTTCGCCATTTGAACGGTTTGTCCAGCCGAAAACAACGCAAGTATAGGGCATTTTTTTCCTATGAAAAAGGATAAATGGCGCCAAGTACCCATTGAGTGCAGAGCTAGGTTGACCACCCGTGTATTTAATGGGCGGGATTTGACGTCAGTAACATTCTAGCAATTCTTCACTGCTTGCCAGTGTTACTATATCTGAGTTATTGTGCATAAATCTAGTGGTTAGAGTATCCGCCCTGAGATTGGTAGGTTGTGAGTTCAAACCCCGTCCGAGTCATACCAAAGACTATAAAAAATAAATAATAATAATGGATTTTATTTGTAAAAAGCACTTTACATTGAGTAAACAACCTCAAAGTGCTACAGTGTATTAAAAAAATAAATAAATAAAAAATAAAAAGATAATAAAAAATAAATACAAATACAAACTAAAACAGCCAAATAGCTAAAACTAGTATGCATATATGTAAAAAAAAAAAAAAAGGCTAAATGGGACCCATTACCTCCCTGCTTGGCACTCCGCATCAAAGGTCGGAATTGGGGGTTAAATCACCAAAAATTATTCCCGGGTGTGGCCCTCGCTGCTGCTCACTGCTCCCCTCAGTACATTTATTCACTTAGCATGTTGGAAAAAGAAAGATCAGTTGTAATAATACACAATGAGTGATACATAAAGTGATTAGACTTAGACAAACTTTATTGATCCACAAGGGAAATTGTTCCACACAGTAGCTCAGTTACAAAGGATGGAAAGGGCAAGGATGGATAGGATAATGCAGGTATAAAGTAGACTAAAAATGTACCATAGTAGCAATTTAAAATATAACATACATGTAATATTTACATATTATATATACAGTATATGATATATACTGATATATTATATTTTTATATGATATATACAATATATTACAATTACCATGTACAATATTACAGTATATGTAACAGCTGCAGCAACAACAAAAGAAGGCAACATAAAATAGAGAGTAAACCCAGCAGAAAATATACATTATAAACAAAGAAAAGGTAGCTAACATACACTATATTGTCAAAAGTATTTGGCCACCCATCCAAATGAACAGAACCAGGTGTCCTAATCACTTGGCCCGGTCACAGGTGTACAAAATCAAACACTTAGGCACGGAGACTGTTTCTACAAACATTTGTGAAAGAATGGGCCGCTCTCAGTGATTTCCAGCATGCAACTGTCATAGGATGCCACCTGTGCAACAAATCCAGTCGTGAAATTTCCTCGCTCCTAAATATTCCAAAGTCAACTGTCGGCTTTATTATAAGAAAAGTGAAGAGTTTGGGAACAACAGCAACTCAGCCATGAAGTGGTAGGCCACGTAAACTGACAGAGGGGGGTCAGCAGATGCTCGAGCGCGTAGTGCAAAAACTTTTTGCACTGGGCCGTTTGTCACTCGTTGTATTAAAACTTGTTTTTCACAAGATTAGTTATTTTAAGTTAAACCGAAACAATGACAATGTGTTTTTGTTTTACATAAATTAATTCAATCAAATAAAAAAATATGGGTGCCAATTAAGTTTATAAACTCAAGGGCTGCTAAAATGACCAATACATAAACTGACCCACGAAGGATTATTTGGACCGCAAACATCTTGAATTAGAAGTAATTTAAAACCATAACTACCTTTTGACTTGCACTTTCAATTTCCCTCCACTAGATGGCCTCATATGCAGCGGCTGCCAAGTGGGCAGGTTTCAATTTTGCAACTTTTAGTGGGATTAATTAACAATTGTGTCATGTCAACAATGGGTAATACGCCTGAAGTAGCTCCAAGCTTTGAGGGAAATCAGCAAACTGTATCTTTAAAGCGGAAAACAAGCACTTTGTTGTGTATACTTGCACAATATATTGCGAGCCACTATATAATATGTATATATGACAAAGTTACTAATATTATACAGTTCCTATTTCATTGTGTGCCTGTCAGCGGTCAGTGTATGTTCTTATCTTTGAAATGTTCATTTTATGAATGGGAATTAGAAAAAAAAAACCGATTGTTTTATTTGTATTTTATTTTGAAATACAAAAAATAAAATCGAAACGCAAAGCGTTCTTCTTTTTTCGAGCTCATTTTGTCTGTCACATAACAAAACTAAAAATAAACTGTGAGCAGAAATGCATTCACTGACAAAAACCTGGGTTTTCTCATATTACGACACCGGAACCGGAAGTTGGTATTTAAACACAAGACCGCGAACTGACCGTGCTAGTTACGTTTGGTAACTTCGTTATTCGATAAAACGGAATACAAAAAAAACGTCAATTTTGGGTCAATATTTCCGTTTTTGCTGACCAGTGATTTTGCATTTTGAATATATGTAATATGATATGAAAATCAAACCGTTTTTGTTGGATCTAGTTATTAATTTTTGACACGAGTAAAGAACAATGCTATGTTTTCCAATGTTATTTGTATTGATAATAATACTTTATTTGAAAAAAAGGCACCATGCACATTAATGAGCATGATCATTTACGTATATCTGTAAAGTTGCCGGATTATATAGTTCAATTCCATTCTGTATTTCAAAATAAAAAACAAACAAATAGTTTTAATGATGCAAAAACTCACTGACTTAAACAAACATTGTGGTTCGTGTACCTTCCGTTCATTATATTTCCAATTCTGAAACGCTAATCAAAAAACAAAATGTGGGCCGTTTTTCGATTATTATTGTATATGGCAGATTTTAAAACAAACAAAATGGTTGATTTTCATCAAAATATTGCCATGAAATTGGGTTTTGTGCTTTTTTTCTTTATTGGATTTTTATTTTTCCAGATGAACACAAAAATCGAATGTACGTTCATCCAAAATACAAAAATGTGTGGTAATCTGTGTGATGACAAATTGAACCGCAAGCAGTGTTTTAGCTTTTCCTTTTGCGTTTTGCATGTTTTTAGCATAATGGTAACATCTTTGTTCAGCAGGAGTCATATTGTCGTTTGAAAAAAAAGTGTCATTTAATAGTTTAACTTTTGTTTCAGAAATGAAAGTAGAAAAATGGTCCCAAATTAGTTTTTTGATTTGCATTTAAGAATTTGAAATAGTTAGACCGGAAGCTACACGGACCTACAAGGACCAATTGTCCTACCAACTGTGAGTCAACACACATTTTTTAAATCTGGTATAATGACATATTTGAATTTCATTTTGAGATACAAAAAATATAATTGAAAAACAACACGTTCTTCTATTCTTGTGTCAAAAACAATAACTACTTCTAAAATACGGTATAATTGTCGTAAAATTAAAATCACCTGTGAGCAACAACAACAACAAAAAACTGAACCAAACACACCGGGACCGGAAGTTGCTATTAAAAGACGAGATCGCGGTCTGGTATGGATGCAAAAACCGTGTGGTATTTAAATTTTCATGGTAAGAACGTTATGTTTTCCAGTGTTATTTGTATTGATAAAAATAATGCTTTATTTTTTTAAGATAGGCACAGTGCACAATGAGCATGGATATTTACATGCTCATTGAACTGATTATATCAGTTTAATTCCATTTTGTATTTCAAAATAAAATAAAAACAAACCAATAGTTTTAACGATGCAAAAACTCACTGACTAAAACGAACATTGTCCTTCCAACTGCGAGTCAACACATTTTTTTATTTTTTTTAATCTCGTAAAATGACATATTGAAAAACACGTTCTTCTATTTAGGTGTCAAAAACATTAATTACTACTAAAATATGGTTTAAATTGTCATGTTATATTTAATAAGAAAAATTAAAATCACCAGTGAGCCAAAAAAACAAAACAAAAAACTGGACCAAACAAACCGAAACCGGAAGTTGCTATTTAAAGACGAGATCGCGGACTGGTATGTATGCAAAAACAGTGTGGTATTTAAAATTTCATATATATATATATATATATATATATATATATATATATATATATATATATATATATATATATATATATATATATATATATATATATATATATATATATATATATTGAACCACGACAATCTGTTCGACTGTTTTTTTTCTCCGACAAATTAGTCCGCGCGCTCGTCTTTAAAAATGTTAACTTCCGGTTGCGCTGACCTCTTTTTTTTTTTTCTTCTTTTTTTTGTTTTTGTTTCCGCTGACTTGTCGATTGAATTTTGTTAGAAAAAATATATAATGAAAATAAAACTATTCTTAGATCTATTGAAATAACACTTTTTGGATCTAGTTGTTAATTTTCGACACAAATAAAGAAGAACGTTATGTTTTCCAAATAACAATAAAAACAAACCAATAGTTTTAATGATGCGAAAACTCACCGACTAAAACAAACATTGTCCTTCCAACTGTGAGTCAACACATGTTTTTATTTTTTTTAATCTCGTGTAATCATGACATATTGAAAAACACGTTCTTCTATTTTTGTGTCAAAAATATTAATTACTACTAAAATATGGTTGAAATTGTCATGTTATTTTTCGTAAGAAAAATTAAAATCACCAGTGAGCAAAAAAAACAAAAAAAAAACTGGACCAAACACACCGGAACCGGAAGTTTCTATTTTTAAAGACGAGATCCGCGCGCTCGTCTTTAAAATGTCAACTTCCGGTTGCACTGATTTTTATTTTTGTTTGTTTTTTTTGTTTCCGCTGACTGGTCAATTGATAGTTTTATTTTCATTATATTTTTTTTAAAACCATTTTTTAGATGTATTGAAATAACACTTTGTTTCTCCATTAAATGTTTTGTTTTTCAAAATACAATTCGCATAAACCAATCTCGTTATTAGTATAATAACAATAACGAACATACTGTCAGACTATCTTTGTAAATAAACTGTTGTGTAAAAGTTCCTGTATTGTAGTTGACATGTTTGTGTACATCTGCAGACCGAGTCATGGAGGCGGAGGAGGCGGCCACAAGGCGGAGTGTGTCTGCGAGCAAATTGAATCGCGGCCGGCCGGAGTCAGTCGCTCTGGTCTGTGATGAAGTTCAGGTCCCGGACTCTTTAAAAACATTGCAGGGAGAGCAAGAAAGGCCATGTCCAGGCACCGGGTGCAGTTTGCAGACCTTCCCAGCAGCAGCCACCGAGGAGGAGGCAAATGTCACAGTAAGGACACATTTTCTCAATATTTGTAATGTAGTGCAGACATATCAAAATAAGCATGCAAGTGCATTTCAATATTAACAATCAGTCATTACCTCTCATACACAAATACTCTCTCCTGGTCGTCATGTTCACATTTGTGAAGGATGAAAGTGTGCATGAAGTTCATGCATCTGTTTGCAGGCCACGTGTGTTATGACGTATTCAAGATAGTGTATCATTAATTATATATATATATATATATATATATATATATATATATATATATATATATATATATATATATATATATATATATATATGTATATATATATATATACATATATATATATATATATATATATATATATATATATATATATATATATATATATATATATATATATATATATATATATATATACACATACACAAGATAGTGTATAATTAAGTGCTGCAGTTTTGAAGTCGGCTGTCATCGTCAGACCTCAGCCGGATGTCCCCTCTAATTTAAAAAGAGCCTCCACTGAGATTCTAGGATGGGACTGTTTTGATGTCGCTTCTTACACCCAGTGAGTCGTGTGACAGAAGGTTAATAAATGTACAAACCCCGTTTCCATACGAGTTGGGAAATTGTGTTAGATGTAAATATAAACGGGATACAATGATTTGCAAATCATTTTCAACCCATATTCAGTTGAATATGCTACAAAGACAACATATTTGATGTTCAAACTGATAAACATTTTTTTTGTGTGCAAATAATCATTAACTTTAGAATTTGATGCCAGCAACACGTGACAAAGAAGTTGGGAAAGGTGGCAATAAATACTGATAAAGTTGAGGAATGCTCATCAAACACTTATTTGGAACATCCCACAGGTGAACAGGCAAATTGGGAACAGGTGGGTGCCATGATTGGGTATAAAAGTAGATTCCATGAAATGCTCAGTCATTCACAAACAAGGATGGGGCGAGGGTCACCACTTTGTCAACAAATGTCTGAGCAAATAGTCGGAACAGTTTAAGAACAACATTTCTCAACCAGCTATTGCAAGGAATTTAGGGATTTCACCATCTACGGTCCGTAATATCATCAAAAGGTTCAGAGAATCTGGAGAAATCACTGCACGTAAGCAGCTAAGCCCCGTGACCTTCGTTCCTTTAGGCTGTACTGCATCAACTAACAACATCAGTGTGTAAAGGATATCACCACATGGGCTCAGGAACACTTCAGAAACCCACTGAGTAACTACAGTTGGTCGCTACATCTGTAAGTGCAAGTTAAAACTCTCCTATGCAAGGCGAAAACCGTTTATCAACAACACCCAGAAACACCGTCGGCTTCGCTGGGCCTGAGCTCATCTAAGATGGACTGATACAAAGTGGAAAAGTGTTCTGTGGTCTGACGAGTCCACATTTCAAATTGTTTTTGGAAACTGTGGACGTCGTGTCCTCCGGACCAAAGAGGAAAAGAACCATCCGGATTGTTATAGGCGCAAAGTTGAAAAGCCAGCATCTGTGATGGTATGGGGGTGTATTAGTGCCCAAGACATGGGTAACTTACACATCTGTGAAGGCGCCATTAATGCTGAAAGGTACATACAGGTTTTGGAGCAACATATGTTGCCATCCAAGCAATGGACGCCCCTGCTTATTTCAGCAAGACAATGCCAAGCCACGTGTTACATCAACGTGGCTTCATAGTAAAAGAGTGCGGGTACTAGACTGGCCTGCCTGTAGTCCAGACCTGTCTCCCATTGAAAATGTGTGGCGCATTATGAAGCCTAAAATACCACAACAGAGACCCCCGGACTGTTGAACAACTTAAGCTGTACATCAAGCAAGAATGGGAAAGAATTCCACCTGAGAAGCTTCAAAAATGTGTCTCCTCAGTTCCCAAACGTTTACTGAGTGTTGTTAAAAGGAAAGGCCACGTAACACAGTGGTGAACATGCCCTTTCCCAACTACTTTGGCACGTGTTGCAGCCATGAAATTCTAAGTTAAGGATTATTTGCAAAAAAAAAAAAAAGTTTATGAGTTTGAACATCAAATATCTTGTCTTTGTAGTGCATTCAATTGAATATGGGTTGAAAAGGATTTGCAAATCATTGTATTCCGTTTATATTTACATCTAACACAATTTCTCAACTCATCTGGAAACGGGGTTTGTACCTCCATGACTTAAACGGGTAACCCAGAGGAGCAACTGGTGTGACATAAAAGTTTGTCAGGGAAAAAAAAGTAGTCCCCCACCTTAGTTTCTTTGTTATTGTTTGCCTGTCGCATGTAGTTAAACCCGGCAGTCACGTGACCGCACTCACACTCCACACTGCAAAAGGTGACGTGACGTCAGGCTGCGATGTTTATTTACCTCACAAACTACGAAAAAGAGCGGCTGTATGTGCTTTATCACCTGTGTCAGTGTACATGCCGACGAGAATTCCACTTTCAACACAGTGAAAACATGTTTGATAAGTTGTAGATTTTTTTTTTTATTAGCAGCACATATGCTAACATTAGCCCTGTAAATAACGGAACGTGTGACGAGAGCATATACTGTGGTACATGCACACGCACACACACACTCACACTCACACGCGCACACACACACACACGCACACGCACACACATGCACACAAACGACGGGGATAATGGAAGTAAATAAAAACAAACAATAGCTACTAAATAAGCCAGAAGGTACTTCACAGTTATTGAGTACTTGAGTAGTTTTTTTCACTGAATACTTACTTATTCTTACTCAGGCAACATATTTGGACAACTCATTTTTACATTTACCTGAGTCATATTACTTAAAGGAAACTGACGAGTCAAAGTGTGTGGGTGACTTTTTTTTTTTATTTTGTAAAAAAAAAAAAAGAAGGTAAAAACAGCTCTCTATATATGTATATATGTATATATATATGTGTGTGTGTGTGTGTACATGTGTAGATATATAAATGTCTGTGTGTAGATATATATATCTGCACATATACACACACTCACACGTTTATATATCTACACATGTACACACACATTTACATATATATACATATACACACTATATATATATATATATATATATATATATATATATATATATATATATATATATATATATATATATACTACCGTTCAAAAGTTTGGGGTCACATTGAAATGTCCTTATTTTTGAAGGAAAAGCACTGTACTTTTCAATGAAGATAACTTTAAACTAGTCTTAACTTTAAAGAAATACACTCTATACATTGCTAATGTGGTAAATGACTATTCTAGCTGCAAATGTCTGGTTTTTGGTGCAATATCTACATAGGTGTATAGAGGCCCATTTCCAGCAACTATCACTCCAGTGTTCTAATGGTACAATGTGTTTGCTCATTGGCTCAGAAGGCTAATTGATGATTAGAAAACCCTTGTGCAATCATGTTCACACATCTGAAAACAGTTTAGCTCGTTACAGAAGCTACTAAACTGACCTTCCTTTGAGCAGATTGAGTTTCTGGATCATCACATTTGTGGGGTCAATTAAACGCTCAAAATGGCCAAAAAAAGAGAACTTTCATCTGAAACTCGACAGTCTATTCTTGTTCTTAGAAATGAAGGCTATTCCACAAAATTGTTTGGGTGACCCCAAACTTTTGAACGGTAGTGTATATATATTTGTGTGTGTGTATGTATGTATATATATATATATATATATATATATATATATATATACACAAATGTATATATCTACACATGTACACACACACACACTCACATTTATATGTGTGTGTGTGTATATATACAGTATGTCAATATATATGTGTGTGTTTATATATATATATGTATATGTGTATTTATATATTTGTGTGTATATATATATATATATATTTTTTTAAATTTTATTTTATTTATTTATTTATTTGTTTGTTTGTGGGGCTTCCTAGTCACTGCCGTTGTGTCCTTGGGCACACACTTTACCCACCTGCTCTGAGTGCCACCCACACGGGTTTGAATGTTACTCAGATAATAAGTTTCACAATGTACAGCGCTTTGAGTCGCTAGAGAAAATCGCTATATATATATATATATATATATATATATATATATATATATATATATATATATATATATATATATTTCTTAGATTATCCAAAAAAAATAGTGCTCGATACCGTGGTAGAGCGTAATATGTATGTGTGGGAAAAAAATCACAAGACTATTTCAGAGATGAAATAGTCTTGTGATTTTTTCCCATATATATATATATATATATATATATATATATATAAATGACTCTTATTGATCTATATTTCTTTATACACAAAACTTGGTGTCAGTTTTGTTATGGTGACTTATGTTAATACTAATTATTAGTTATACAATTTCAGCTTTTTCTCCTCACATTCCGACTTTTTGCTGTCTTTTCTTACATTTTTGCTGTTATTTTTTTACGACAATGGGATATATATATATATATATATATATATATATATATATATATATATATTAACAATAATAATATTGGGACTGTGTAACTGCAAACATTTGTGCAACATTATGGTAAAAGTTGGAATTTTACTCAATATCTGTCGCAATTTTACAAGGAAAGCTTAAAATGTTGACAATTTTATGAGAAGAGTCGTCATTTTACTCGACAATAGTCACAATTTTTCAAGAAAACTTTAAAATGAAACTTTAAACTTCTTGGGACCACCCTCATTTTGATAGATTTCACCACCAGGGGTGCAAATGAGACATTCTCTATTAGATGCAATGGTTTTCCTTATTGGGACCATGACTTATGTCATCACTTGTTCACACCTCCTCATATGGAAGCTACTTTTCCTTGTTGATGTCTCAAGAAGGGTAGAAATACAAGAACACACACACACACATTTGAAGTGGCAGCTGCCCTTTGCATGCTCCTCTCAGGTGTCCTCTCATGTTGCCCCCAAGTATGATGAGGGAACTCTGACTCGCTTTGAAACAGCTCACCTTTGTTGTTTTTTGGTGAGGCTCGGCTGTAGCGTGTGAGCGCAGCTCGTCTCCATGGTGACCGATGGAGTGACAGCTGAGGGGACGTTTGTGATGCGGCCCACCACGCCATCTTTCTAAATACGCCCCGCCATCATGAGAGGGCGGAAAGCCGAAGTCCACTTTCACTCACACTATCTGATTTGTAGTGTGAGTGAATGCCGATTTGTTGGTGTGTGATGCTGCCAGAGATCTGAACCTACATGAGACTCCTCATTTCTTTCATAAGCTGCTTTAAAGCCCAGACAGCTGCACACTCAGCCTTCATCAACTCAGCTATTTAAGGAGCGCGTCAACAGCCTGCAGAGTGCCAGATACTTTGTCTCAAATGGACAGCAGTACCTTATTTTGCGGACCATAGGGCACACTTGCCAACCCTCCCGATTTTCCCGGGAGACTCCAGAATTTCAGTGGGAAAAAAAACCTCCATCGCAAAGCCCATATACATATTACAACGTAAGTTAAGAAGCAAGCAGGACAGATAAGGGAGAGGAAAGAGGAAATATAATATCTAATCACTAAAGTTCCTTGGGTGAATAGTGTAAACTCACTACACCGGTATGTTTTAGCGCTTTCATGGCGAGTTTACTGACAGATATAAGTAAGAACTTTACACTACTTTATATTAGAAATAGCAACAGCTGAGGATGAATGTCCCATAACAAGAAGATAGAGAAAAATAAAAAGCTTATCAACTACGGATTACAAAGGCGGACGCGCGCAAATTTTAAGGACTTATGCAGATCCCAAATACAGATCAGCAGGTACCAGAAAGTAAGAAAAGTTGCTTTTGCATAATATTGTGAAACAAAATGCCAGATAATGTCTTACCTTATACACACACCATAATAATACTCCTATGTTGAAGCACAGTACAATCCATCAAGCGGTGTGGCTTCATAGCTTACCAAAGTCGTACTAAAACATTTTGATAGATTTTTGAGCGCCGTGTGTAATTTTCTCTGTTTTCAATGGGCACTAATACACCCCCATACCATCACAGATGCTGGCTTTTGAACTTTGCGCCTATAGCAATCCGGATGGTTCTTTTCCTCTTTGGTCCGGAGGACACGACGTCCACAGTTTCCAAAAACAATTTAAAATGTGGACTCGTCAGACCACAGAACACTTTTCCACTTTGCATCAGTCCATCTTAGATGAGCTCGGGCCCAGCGAAGCCGGCGGCGTTTCTGGGTGTTGTTGATAAACGGCTTTGGCTTTGCATAGAAGAGTTTTAACTTGCACTTACAGATGTAGCGACAAACTGTAGTTACTGACAGTGGTTTTCTGAAGTGTTCCTGAGCCCATGTGGTGATATCCTTTACACACTGATGTCGCTTTTTGATGCAATGCCGCCTGAGGGATCCAAGGTCACAGGCATTCAATGTTACGTGCAGTGATTTCTCCAGAAAGGGGAGCCTTCGCCCTCGATGATTGCCAATGAGAAATATAATATCTAATAACTAAAGTTCCTTGGGTGAATAATGTAAACTCACTACACCGGTATGTTTTAGCCCTTTCATGGCGAGTTTACTGACAGATATAAGCACAAACTTTACACTACTTTATATTAGAAATGGCAACAGCGGAGGATGAATGTCCCATAACAAGAAGATAGAGAAAATGAAGAAGCTTATCGACTACGGATTACAAAGGCGGACGCGCGCACATTTTAAGGACTTATGCAGATCCCAAATACAGATCAGCAGGTACCAGAAAGTAAGAAAAGTTGCTTTTGCATAATATTGTGAAACAAAATGCCAGATAATGTCTTACCTTATACACACACCATAATAATACTCCTATGTTGAAGCACAGTACAATCCATCAAGCGGTGCGGCTTCATAGCTTACCAAAGTCGTACTAAAATATTTTGATAGATTTTTGAGCGCCGTGTGTAATTTTCTATATTTTCAATGGGCACTAATACACCCCCATACCATCACAGATGCTGGCTTTTGAACTTTGCGCCTATAGCAATCCGGATGGTTCTTTTCCTCTTTGGTCCGGAGGACACAACGTCCACAGTTTCCAAAAACAATTTAAAATGTGGACTCGTCAGACCACAGAACACTTTTCCACTTTGCATCAGTCCATCTTAGATGAGCTCGGGCTCAGCGAAGCCGGCGGCGTTTCTGGGTGTTGTTGATAAATGGCTTTGGCTTTGCATAGAAGAGTTTTAACTTGCACTTACAGATGTAGCGACAAACTGTAGTTACTGACAGTGGTTTTCTGAAGTGTTCCTGAGCCCATGTGGTGATATCCTTTACACACTGATGTCGCTTTTTGATGCAATGCCGCCTGAGGGATCCAAGGTCACAGGCATTCAATGTTACGTGCAGTGATTTCTCCAGAAAGGGGAGCCTTCGCCCTCGATGAGTGCCAATGAGAAATATAATATCTAATAACTAAAGTTCCTTGGGTGAATAATGTAAACTCACTACACCGGTATGTTTTAGCCCTTTCATGGCGAGTTTACTGACAGATATAAGCACAAACTTTACACTACTTTATATTAGAAATGGCAACAGCTGAGGATGAATGTCCCATAACAAGAAGATAGAGAAAATGAAGAAGCTTATCGACTACGGATTACAAAGGCGGACGCGCGCACATTTTAAGGACTTATGCAGATCCCAAATACAGATCAGCAGGTACCAGAAGGTAAGAAAAATTGCTTTTGCATAATATTGCGAAACAAAACGCCAGATATGTCTTACCTTATACACACACCATAATAATACTCCTATGTTGAAGCACAGTACAATCCATCAAGCGGTGTGGCTTCATAGCTTACCAAAGTCCTACTAAAACATTATTTATTTATTTTTTCAAATATTTTTATTGAATTTTGCAGACAGTACAGTATGATGGATCATGGCAACAGCAAGTTAAGGTATCTGCACATTTTACAACATGTAACATAATAAACCCCAGCCCTTACAATACCCACCCACTTAATTTCAAGGTAATTGTCATCTAGTGCCTTACTAAAACATTTTGATAGATTTTTGAGCGCCGTGTGTAATGTTCTATATTTTCAATGGAACATTTAACATGTTGGTGTTGTTTACTTGAGTCATATTGCAGTCCACACATATTTTTTATGTGTGCCTGCCATCATATTGCAGTCTACACATATCTCTTATGTGTGACCGCCATCTACTGGTCACACTTATCATTTCACCATCTACCAAATAAAATAGCTTCGAGGTCGGTTAGCACAACCAGAATTATTCCGTACATTAGGCGCACCGGGTTATAAGGCGCACTGTCAAGTTTTGAGAAGAAGAAAAAAAGGATTTTAAGTGCGCCTTATAGTCCGGAAAATACGTTAGTCGTTTTTGTAGTACATTCTACTGTTCTAGTCTACTTATCTGATAGGTTTTTCTTTTTAAAAAGACATGTTAAAATGTGCTGTTTTGGATGGATGCAATCGATTGTAATTAATTTCAATGTGCGGCACTCGTTTGAGATATGGGTGTTTTTAGTTGGAACCGATTGAGCAGGTAAGTGGAGGTTCCACCGTATTGAAGCCCTGGTACTAATGTCCACTCATGACAAGTGTGGAATGCCGTGTGTGTCCAGCTGAGGACAAAGTGGACACGCACTTGAGTGCTTCAAACACCCTTTTCCATGCTGGATTAAGAGTGTGTCTCTTAAGTTGTGGTCAGAGTAAAGTGCAACGTTTCAGCTCCCTGAGAGCACAATGAATGCTGTGGCAGATAAAAGGCAATGACCTTGAGGTGACTTTGCTTTTATCGCCGCTCCGACACGACGACTCACTTGGAGGAGAGAGACTCGAGTGTCAAGTTTGTTCATTTTTTTTTTTTCAAATAATCTAACTTAGAATTTCATGGCTGCAACACGTGCCAAAGTAGTTGGGAAAGGGCATGTTCACCACTGTGTTACATGGCCTTTCCTTTTAACAACACTCAGTAAACGTTTGGGAACTGAGGAGACACATTTTTGAAGCTTCTCAGGTGGAATTCTTTCCCATTCTTGCTTGATGTACAGCTTAAGTTGTTCAACAGTCCGGGGGTCTCCCTTGTGCTATTTTAGGCTTCATAATGCACCACACATTTTCAATGGGAGACAGGTCTGGACTACAGGCAGGCCAGTCTAGTACCCGCACTCTTTTACTATGAAGCCACGTTGATGAACACGTGGCTTGGCATTGTCTTGCTGAAATAAGCAGGGGCGTCCATGGTAACGTTGCTTGGATGGCAACATATGTTGCTCCAAAACCTGTATGTACCTTTCAGCATTAATGGTGCCTTCACAGATGTGTAAGTTACCCATGTCTTGGGCACTAATACACCCCCATACCATCACACATGCTGCCTTTTGAACGTTGCGCCTATAACAATCCGGATGGTTCTTTTCCTCTTTAGTCTGGAGGACACGACATTCACAGTTTCCAAAAACAATTTGAAATGTGGACTCGTCAGACCACAGAACACTTTTCCACTTTGTATCAGTCCATCTTAGATGAGCTTGAGCCCAGTGAAGCCGGCGGCATTTCTGGGTGTTGTTGAGAAATGGCTTTGGCTTTGCATAGTAGTTCTAACTTGCACTTACAGAAGTAGCGACAAACTGTAGTTACTGACACTAGTTTTCTGAAGTGTTCCTGAGCCTATGTGGTGATATCCTTTACACACTGATGTCGCTTTTTGATGCAGTGCCGCCTGAGGGATCCAAGGTCACGGGCATTAAATGTTACGTGCAGTGATTTCTCCAGATTCTCTGAACCCTTTGATGATATTACGAACTGTAGATGGTGAAATCCCTAAATTCCTTGCAATAGCTGGTTGAGAAAGGTTTTTCTTAAACTGTTCAACAATTTGCTCACGTATTTGTTGACAAAGTGGTGACCCTCGCCCCATCCTTGTTTGTGAATGACTGACCATTTCATGAAATCTACTTTTATACCCAATCATGGCACCCACCTGTTCCAATTAGCCTGTTCACCTGTGGGATGTTCCAAATAAGTGTTTGATGCGCATCCCTCAACTTTCTCAGTCTTTTTTGCCACTTGTGCCAGCTTTTTTGAAACATGTTGCAGGCGTCAAATTCCAAAAGAGCTAATATTTGCACAAAAAATAACGTTTAGCAGTTTGAACATTAAAGTATCTTGTCTTTTGAATATAAGTTGAAAAGGATTTGCAAATCATTGTATTCTGTTTCTATTTACCATTTACACAAGGTGCCAACTTCAGTTTAAAAAAACAAAAAAATTTAATCGTCATTAATCGGCAATGGCAACACCATACTTCTTGATTGATAGCCGATTGATCGGCACATCCCAAGTCATCAAATATCCTGGAATGTTGATAGCTTTTTTAAATCATGTTGTCCTCCCCTTGTGTATCTTGCTCACACACACACACACACACACACACACACACACACACACACACACACACACACACACACACACACACACACACACACACACACACACACACACACACACACTGGTTATCATTTGGAATGCGGACCAAGTTTTTGATCATCACTTGTGGGGACCACCCTTTCTACAGGTTGTGGAGGCATTAAAAAAATGAGGTAAAATGGTTAGCTCATACAAGTCTTTAAAGGCCTACTGAAATGATTTTTTAAAATTTAAACGGGGATAGCAGATCCATTCTATGTGTCATACTTGATCATTTCGCGATATTGCCATATTTTTGCTGAAAGGATTTAGTAGAGAAAATCGACGATAAAGTTCGCAACTTTTGCTCGCTGATAAAAAAAAAAGCCTTGCCTGTACCGGAAGTAGCGTGACGTCACAGGAGCTAGTATTCCTCACAATTCCCTGTTGTTTACAACGGAGCGAGAGAGATTCGGACCGAGAAAGTGATGATTACCCCATTAATTTGAGCGAGGATGAAAGATTCGTAGATGAGGAACGTTACAGTGAAGGACTTGAGAGGCAGTGATGGACGTATCTTTTTTCGCTCTGACCGTAACTTAGGTACAAGCTGGCTCATTGGATTCCACACTCTCCTTTTTATATTGTGGATCACGGATTTGTATTTTAAACCACCTCGGATACTATATCCTCTTGAAAATGAGAGTCGAGAACGCGAAATGGACATTCAGTGCCTTTTATCTCCACGACAATACATCAGTGAAATGCTTTAGCTACGAGCTAACGTGATAGCATCGTGCTTTAACTGCATATAGAAACAAAAGAAATAAACCCCTGACTGGAAGGATAGACAGAAAATCAACAATACTATTAAACCGTGGACATGTAAATACACGGTTAATGCTTTCCAGGCTGGCGAAGGTTAACAATGCTGTGCTAACGACGCCATTGAAGCTAACTTAGCAACCGGACTGCACAGAGCTATGCTAAAAATATTAGCTCTCCACCTACGTCAGCCAGCCCTCATTTGCTCATCAACACCCGTGCTCACCTGCGTTCCAGCGATCGGCAGATGGACGAAGGACTTCACCCGATGCGTTTGGCGGCCCGGAGACGTAGGAAGTCAAGGTGAGGTCGGCGGCTAGCGCGGCTAGCGCTCCAACAAAGTCCTCCTGGTTGTGTTGCTGTAGTCCGCTGCTAATACACTGATCCCACCTACAACTGTCTTCTTTGCAGCCTTCATTGTTCATTAAAAAAATTGCAAAAAATGTCCAGAATACTGTGGAATTATGAAATGAAAACAGAGCTTATTGTATAGGATTCTACGGGGTACCATAACTTCCGTTACTCGGACTTCGTCACGCGCATACGTCATCATACCGCGATGTTTCAGCCGGATATTTCCCGGGAAGTTTTAAATGTCACTTTATAAGTTAACCCGGCCGTATTGGCATGTGTTGCAATGTTAAGATTTCATCATTGATATATAAACTATCAGACTGCGTGGTCGGTAGTAGTGGCTTTCAGTAGGCCTTTAAATCTCTGGATTGATGAAGTAATGTGCTGATCATTCTTACTGGGGACCCTGGGACCAAATTTTAATAATTTTGCATAATTCACACACATTTGTGCAACTGAGGACCATTTTAAAAAATAAATAAAAAAAGTTCAAATGAAATATGACATGATGGTCAGAATACAGCACTACAGCTGTCCTCTTATAGGAAGTTTCACCACTTAAATGTTAAAGCAAATCCTGCATCTTCTGTGACATTACTGAAAACTGCTATTTAGCAATAATGAAGTTGTCTGCAACTCCAACTACCATATATAGAAGGATGGACAATTCTGAATGTGAATCATACTTTAAGGTAATAATGTTTTATAATCATGCTGTGTGAAAATGTCATCCTAAGGAACACTAAACCAGATTTTGTTATTGGAAAATATATTAGTTTTAACTAAGGATGGATACCATACAGAATCACAGTACTATTAATGTTTTATGGGCCAAAGCTTAAAAACCACTTAGGCATCGTCAGAATGGATCCGACTATCATTTAAAAAGGTTTCCCTTTAGGGGACCTGTTTTTTTGTTTTTTCGGCTATCAATCAAAAAGTATGGTGTTGCCATTGCCGATTAATGACGATTAAAAACCCCCCCAAAAAAACAGTAAAGTTGGCACGTTGTGTAAATGGTAAATAAAAACAGAATACAATGATTTGCAAATTCTTTTCAACTTATATTCAATTGAATAGACTGCAAAGACAAGATATTTAACGTTCAAACTGCAAAACTTTATTTTTTAGCAAATATTAGATCATTTGGTATTTGACGCCTGCAACATGTTTCAAAAAAGCTGGCACAAGTGGCAAAGAAGACGGAGAAAGTTGAGGGATGCTCATCAAACACGTACTTGGAACATCCCACAGGTGAACAGGCTAATTGGGAACAGGTGGGTGCCATGATTGGGTATAAAAGCAGCTTCCATGAAATCCTCAGTCGTTCACAAACAAGGATGGGGCGAGGGTCACCACTTTGTCAACAAATGCGTGAGCAAATTGTCCAACAGTTTACAACAACATTTCTCAACCAGCTATTGCAAAAAATTTAGGGATTTCACCATCTACGGTCCGTAATATCCTCAAAAGGTTCAGAGAAGCTGGAGAAATCACTGCACGTAACATTGAATGCCCATGACCTTGGATCCCTCAGGCGGCACTGCATCAAAAAAGCGACATCAGTGTGTAAAGGATATCACCACATGGACTCAGGAACACTTCCGAAAACCACTGTCAGTAACTACAGTTGGTCGCTACATCTGTAAGTGCAAGTTAAAACTCTCCTATGCAAAGCCAAAGGCATTTATCAACAACACCCAGAAATGCCGTTGGCTTCGCTGGGCCCGAGCTCATCCAAGATGGACTGACACAAAGTGGAAAAGTGTTCTGTGGTCTGACGAGTCCACATTTTAAATTGTTTTTGAAAACTGTGGACGTCGTGTCCTCCGGACCAAAGAGGAAAAGAACCATCCGTACGGTTCTAGGCGCAAAGTGTAAAAGCCAGCATGTGTGATGGTATGGGGGTGTATTAGTGCCCAAGACATGGGTAACTTACACATCTGTGAAGGCACCATTAATGCTGAAAGGTACATACAGGTTTTGGAGCAACATATGTTGCCATCCAAGCAACGTTACCATGGACGCCCCTGCTTATTTCAGCAAGACAATGCCAAGCCACGTGTTACATCAACGTGGCTTCATAGTAAAAGAGTGCGGGTACTAGACTGGCCTGCCTGTAGTCCAGACCTGTCTCCCATTGAAAATGTGTGGCGCATTATGAAGCCTAAAATACCACAAGGGAGACCCCCGGACTGTTGAACAACTTAAGCTGTACATCAAGCAAGAATGGGAAAGAATTCCACAGAATCACAGTACTATTAATGTTTTATGGGCCAAAGCTTAAAAGTCACTTAGGCATCCTCAGAATGGATCTGACTATCATTTAGGGGACCTGTTTTTTTTGTCCCCATACCGTCAGAGGTCCCTTAAAGGTGACTGTGTAAACAGAGCGATGTCCCCATAAAGTAAGCATTGCCAGAACACACACACACACACACACACACACACACACACACACACACACACACACACACACACACACACACACACACACACACACACACACACACACACACACACACACACACACACACACACAGAAGTGCAGAAGATTGAAAGGGGTGTCAGGTAGCAGAGAAATAATGAAGCAGCAAAAAGAGACACATGGACCTCTCAGCTGCTGCGGCCACTTACGGCTCGCTATCAGCCGAGGGCAAATTCCGCTCTGCACTGCAGTCCTGTTGCCTTTGGGATTAGCGGAGTGTAAACACTTCTGTCATGTTTACGCTCACATAAAGTCGGACCCACAGCCTGCTGATGATGTACGGCGATAGACTGATTGCCAATTGTGGACAATCTGGCTGAACATCTTCTGCATGCTCTCCCAAACTATACATGAGACATGCTGTGTTATTGTCTTAAAGGCCTACTGAAAGCCACTACTACCGACCACGCAGTCTGATAGTTTATATATCAATGATGAAATCTTAACATTGCAACACATGCCAATACGGCCGGGTTAACGATTTTAAATTTCCCGGGAAACTTCCGCTTGAAAACGTCTATGTATGATGACGTATGCGCGTGACGTCAATGGTTAAAACGGAAGTATTGGTACACATTGTATCCAATACAAAAAGCTCTGTTTTCATCGCAAAATTCCACAGTATTCTGGACATCTGTGTTGGTGAATCTTTTGCAATTTGTTCAATGAACAACGGAGACTGCAAAGAAGAAAGCTGTAGGTGGGATCAGTGTTTTAGCGGCCGGCTGCAGCAACACAACCAGGAGGACTTTGACTTGGATAGCAGACGCGCTATCCGACGCTAGCCGCCGACCGCATCGATGATCGGGTGAAGTCCTTCGTCGCGCCGTCGATCGCTGGAACGCAGGTGAGCACGGGTGTTGATGAGCAGATGAGGGCTGGCGTTGGTAGAGAGCTAATGTTTTTAGCATAGCTCTGTCGAGGTCCCGTAGCTAAGTTAGCTTCAATGGCGTCATTAGCAACAGCATTGCTAGGCTTCGCCAGGTGGCGCAGCATTAACCGTGTAGTTACAGGTCCAGGGTTTGGTAGTACTGTTGATCTTCTGTCTATCCTTCCAGTCAGGGGCTTATTTATTTTGTTTCTATCTGCATTTAAGCACGATGCTATCACGTTAGCTCCGTAGCTAAAGAGCTTCGCCGATGTATTGTCGTGGAGATAAAAGTCACTGTGAATGTCCATTTCGCGTTCTCGACTCTCATTTTCAAGAGGATATAGTATCCGAGGTGGTTTAAAATACAAATCCGTGATCCACAATAGAAAAAGGAGAAAGTGTGGAATCCAATGAGCCCTTTTACCTAAGTTACGGTCAGAGCGAAAAAAGATACGTCCTGCACTGCACTCTAGTCCTTCACTCTGACGTTCCTCATCCACAAATCTTTCATCCTCGCTCAAATTAATGGGGTAATCGTCGCTTTCTCGGTCAGAATCGCTCTCGCTGCTGGTGTAAACAATGGGGAAATGCGAGGAGCCTTTCAACCTGCGACGTCACGCTACTTCCGGTACAGGCAAGGCTTTTTTTATCAGCGACCAAAATTTGCGAACTTTATCGTTGATGTTCTCTACTAAATCCTTTTAGCAAAAATATGGCAATATCGCGAAATGATCAAGTATGACACATAGAATGGATCTGCTATCACCGTTTAAATAAGAAAATGTAATTTCAGTAGGCCTTTAAAGGAAGACAGAAATTGATATATCGTAATTTTTCGGAGTATAAGTCGCTCCGTAGTATAAGTCGCACTGGCCGAAAATGCATAATAAAGAAGGAAAAAAACATATATAAGTCGCACTGGAGTATAAGTCGCATTTTTGGGGGAAATGTATTTGATAAAAGCCAACACCAAGAATAGACATTTGAAAGGCAATTTAAAATAAATAAAGAATAGTGAACAACAGGCTGAATAAGTGTACGTTATATGAGGCATAAATAACCAACTGAGAACGTGCCTGGTATGTTAACGTAACATATTATGGTAAGAGTCATTCAAATAACTATAACATGTAGAACATGCTATACGTTTACCAAACAATCTGTCACTCCTAATCGCTAAATCCCATGAAATCTTATACGTCTAGTCTCTTACGTGAATGAGCTAAATAATATTATTTTATATTTTACGCTAATGTGTTAATAATTTCACACAAGTCGCTCCTGAGTATAAGTCGCACCCCCGGCCGGCCAAACTATGGAAAAAACTGCGACTTATAGTCCGAAAAATACAGTATTCAGTATGTTTACATGCACTAAAGGGGAACTGCACCTTTTCTTTTTTAAATTTTGCCTATTGGTCACAATCATCATGAAAGACGTTTTTGTTAAATGCATTCTAAATATTAAATAAATGCGATCAATGGAGTTAAGGTGAGCTGTTAAATTCCGCTTATTTGACCCAATTCTGTCAGGTTTTTTATTTGGAAACATTTGCATAACAAGCCTCGTCATCCTTACAGTACACGTTAACAGGCTGCTGTACTGGTGTAAAGATCAGTGTGGAAGTCGCTTCCTCGCGGTCCCACTGACAGACACTTCACAGGAGCCAAGCGTGCCGTTTTTTAACAAAGTTTTAATGCACAGAGGTTTTTATCAAAGTCTTTCTTCCGCAAAACGTGACCTTTCGGTCACGTCCGTATCCTCTCCCCCCTCCTGCTCCCGGCCGCTCACTGTTAAAGACGACAGATGATTAGATTACCACGTACCACCTGTGAAATCGAATCACCTGCCAGCTGTGTCTCGCCGTCAGCACTGCCACGCCCCCGTCTGATGGTGCTCTGTCCTCAGCACCATGGACAGAGGCGGTGGCCTTTGCTCCTGCAGGCAGCGCTGGCAACACCT
>NC_084745.1:47474078-47484078 GCF_033978785.1 Entelurus aequoreus
AGCAGCCAATAACCATTAGTCTGTTGACCTTAAGAACCCAATCGGCCCCGCAGCGTCAGCCTCGGAACTTGACACTGAAGAGTACTGCAGAGTTCTACCGCCATTGCGATTAAGGGTGCTCCTGAGTGATAGTGGTTTGCGGTCAGTCTTTGAAGTTCTTAATGAGGATCAGACTCGCTGGATTCCGGCCAGAGTGTTCCCCTGGAAGAGGAGCCGCAGAAGAGGACTTCACCTCCCTCACTTCGATACTTTATCTCTCCCCCGCCCCTCGTCTTTCTTCAATCAGCTTTCTTGGCACACACCGCTTCTCTGCGTCATTGAGCCACTTCATCAGTTGGTTAAGGACCTCTCGGCCGAGATCAATCGCCCCTCTCAAGTCCTTTCATTCGCACCTCCGGGCCAGGTCCTGCAGACCGAGGATTGCCAAGGGGGGGAACTAAGTTCGGACTGAAACGTGTGTGTGTGTGTGTGTGTGTACACAGATATGTGATGAGGTCAGAGTTCAAAGGGAGATGTCAGACGACGGGTGTGCCAGACTAACCCTTGACCCAAGTTTGGAAATTGAAGTGGAATAAGAAACACGTGTGTTCTACTTGGGTTGAGACACGTTTGATGTATTAGTGCAGCAAAGTGTGAGCATCTGTGGGTGAAGTGCAGATGTACAAATAATAACTATTAACAGTAAGATGATCTGTCTGCTATGAGGTGACGCATGTTATAGACCAGGGGCCGTATTTATCAAGCGTCTTAGAGTGCCATTTTACACTTAAGTCCTGAGAATTTGCGAAATTTAGTCCTACTCTCAAACTTAAGAATAAAAGCTATTTATCAACTTTCTTAAGGCTAAGAATCACTCCTACTCTACACGATATTTAAGAGACCTTCAGAGGCATACTTGCCAACCTTGAGACCTCTGAGGTGGGGGGTGGGGGCGTGGTCGGGGTTGGGGCGGGGGCGTGGTTACGAGGGATACTACCGTTCAAAAGTTTGGGGTCACCCAAACAATTTTGTGGAATAGCCTTCATTTCTAAGAACAAGAATAGACTGTCGAGTTTCAGATGAAAGTTCTCTTTTTCTGGCCATTTTGAGCGTTTAATTGACCCCACGAATGTGATGCTCCAGAAACTCAATCTGCTCAAAGGAAGGTCAGTTTAGTAGCTTCTGTAACAAGCTAAACTGTTTTCAGATGTGTGAACATGATTGCACAAGGGTTTTCTAATCATCAATTAGCCTTCTGAGCCAATGAGCAAACACATTGTACCATTAGAACACTGGAGTGATAGTTGCTGGAAATGGGCCTCTATACACCTATGTAGATATTGCACCAAAAACCAGACATTTGCAGCTAGAATAGTCATTTACCACATTAGCAATGTATAGAGTGTATTTCTTTAAAGTTAAGACTAGTTTAAAGTTATCTTCATTGAAAAGTACAGTGCTTTTCCTTCAAAAATAAGGACATTTCAATGTGACCCCAAAGTTTTGAACGGAAGTGTGTGTGTGTATATATATATATATATATATATATATATATATATATATATATATATATATATATATATATTAGGGCTGCAACTAACGATTAATTTGATAATCGATTAATCTGTCGATTATTACTTCGATTAATCGATTAATAATCGGATAAAAGAGACAAACTACATTTCTATCCTTTCCAGTATTTTATTGAAAAAAAACAGCATACAGGCACCATACTTATTTTGATTATTGTTTCTCAGCTGTTTGTACATGTTGCAG
Organism: Entelurus aequoreus; assembly: GCF_033978785.1. NCBI lineage: Eukaryota > Metazoa > Chordata > Actinopteri > Syngnathiformes > Syngnathidae > Entelurus > Entelurus aequoreus. The sequence goes on from NC_084745.1 coordinate 47,475,834, forward strand.
TTTATAAATAAAGGTTTATTTGAAAAAAAAATAAAAATAATAATAATAATTTAAAAAGCCTCTGCGCATGCACATAGCATAGATCCAACGAATCGATGACTAAATTAATCGGCAACTATTTTTATAATCGATTTTAATCGATGTATTCGATTAGTTGTTGCAGCCCTAATATATATATATATATATATATATATATATTTATTTTATTATACATATAAATAAAATAAATACTTGAATTTCAGTGTTCTGGAGGTTATCCAGTAGATGACAGTATTGTCCTGTTTAAGAGTGTCACAACATTGCTGTTTATGGCAGACGAACTGCTTTACGGTTGACTAAACGTGACTGCTGTTGTTGTGTGTTGTTACCGCGCTGGGAGGACGTTAATGAAACTGCCTAACAATAAACCCACATAAGAAACCAAGAACTCGCCCTCGATCATTCTACAGTTATGACGTCATTGGGCAGGCACGCTGTTTATATTGTGGGAAAGCGGACGTGAGAACAGGCTGTCCCCACTCGTCCGAATTGAGCTGGAGGGGGCGTGGCCTCCAGCTCCGGCTGAATACCGGGAGTTTGTCGGGAGAAAATTTCTGCCGGGAGGTTATCGGGAGAGGCGCTGAATACCGGGAGTCTCCCGCTAAAAACGGGAGGGTTGGCAAGTATGTTCAGAGGTGTCCTAAGTGGTTAGGAGTTGCCAGCAGGGGATGGCACTGAGGCGAGAGAGACGTGCGCGAACGTTCAGGGAGCGGAAGGATGTCCTGGCTTTGTTTGATGACGAGCAGCTGATCAAACGGTATCGTTTAGACAGAGCGGGTATTATTTTTGTCACAGATTTAATAATTTTCGATTCCTTGTTGATTTCTGCATGTGGCTGCAGTGGGCTAGTATATATATAGCCACCCACACCAGTTTCAAATTAGTTGCCTAATTAATGAATTGGAAAGAAAATGTTACGAGAGTAGCGTATGTGTGTTTGTGGCCCTTTAATAGGTGACAGCATGTGAGGTGAGTGACGTCAGTGAGTGTGTGGGCGAGAGAAGAGAGGGAGCGGTAGCGTGAGTGCCGGCGGGGACTAGTTTGTTTTGTATTATTTTGTAGTTTATTGTCAAAATATACACTCCCATTGTCCACTTCAATATTTCTAAGATATTTCTTTATTCTTAGACAAGGGATTCCCTTCCGTGATTGGTCATTTCTATGGACACAGAAATGACGTCACCTAAAATTCCGTTTACGGCACATTGTAATGTCGTAATTCAGCTCTGAGTGTGACACTTAAGATTCAGTCGTACACTTCGCTGAAAGTGTGAGTAAGACGCTTGATAACTAACTTTAAGTGCAGCTTTCAGCGAAGAATTTATTTACTCATAAGTCAACTCTTAGCAGACTTCTTAGGAGCAATTCTAAGAAGCTTGATAAATACGGCCCCAGACCTGGGCAAATTAAGGCCCCGTTAAGCTTTTCAATCTGGCCCGCCGGACATTCCCCAATTTTTTTTTAGATCTTTAAGATCTAAACTGTGGCTGCCATTATGAAAATGTATTTTTCCACGCCTGTTGCCGTGAAACCAAAGTACTGACAACACTTTTCCTTTCTTTGGAACAAACGCCTCGCTCTCCTTAGCATTAGCCCTCTTTTGAATCTCCGATAAGGAAGTAAGGGGGGGGGGGGGGGGCAAAGGTAATGAAAGCTCCTGGGGGCAAAATGAATGCCAGAGCTAGAGATGAAAAATTTTTTAGATGTTTTATTTTTTTTAATCATCTGGAACAAAAATTTGAATACATCGATAAAATCGATATATCGCCCATGCCTAGTCAACAGTGACGTCTTGGTAGGTTTACAAAACTGCAACCATAATAAAAGAATGCCATTGTATGTTAACAGTACTAATGCAGAAACTGGTAAACGTGTTAGCATATAAGCTAATGCCAATTGTCAGGTTCAAACACTGATGACATCTATTAAACAAGACAAGAAGCAAGGAATTAAACAGAGACAGAATTCAATTTAGCTCAATTGAGGAGAAACGCGTAGACACTGTACCATTGCACAGTGTCGTCCACGCTCTGACGAAAGATTGTACGCCTCCTCTTTTATTTGGACTTTCCCTGATTACATGGCAACAGCTGTTTCTAAAGGAAGGGGGTCGTAAACAGCCGCTGCCTTTGGTCACAAAACAGTTCAAAGAAAAGGTGCCTGGAGGGAGGTCAGGCCCTGCCTCCTCTCCGCTTTGTAGATCTCGGGTAAAGACAAAATCTTCCCGTTGATTACAGTACATCAAAGAAACCGACACCCTCATGTCGCTCCCCATCCTACACAGTGGAGTTTTACATGCCTTTTGTTTGTTAAGATCAAAGACCGCTTTTGTCTGCTCGCCGGGAACTCATGGAAATACAAAGTTTTGTGATAACTTAGATACAAATAAAAAGAGAAGAAAAAATTCCTGTTGCAGAATCTGAGCGTACCTCGGCTCATCGGTCCTCCCCGCCCAAGTTGATCATATGTTCCCCTCCATCTATCAGAGCCTTTTAACCTTGATTTATTTGAGCTTTAAATCTGGTGCTGCTGTGTGTGTCTGTCTCCATTAGATGATTATCTGTGTCCTGTGTTGGCCATGACCTATGCTGTTTGCTCAGCACATCTCTGCTGCTGACTTGTGTGTGTATGTGTGTGTGTGTGTGTGTGTGTGTGTGTGTGTGTGTGTGTGTGTGTGTGTGTGTGTGTGTTCTTGTATTTCTACCCTTCTTGAGACATCAACAAGGAAAAGTACCGTCCATATGAGGACCGGTGAACAAGTTAGGACATAAATCGTGGTCATAAATCAGAAAATGTCTCATTTGCATCCCTGGTGGTGAAATCTATGAAAATGAGGGTGGTCCCAAAAAGGAGGGAGTTTTCAAATTGACTGTGTGTCGGTTTTAAAAGTGCTCCACCACTGATCAACATATGTAATAACGAGTGTGTGTATGAAATTGAAATGCGCCCCCTTTGGCCAAAATTAATGAAAAAAAAAAAAAAAAAATGTCTATAGAGACATACTGTAATAACTTCATGTAAATAATGAAGATTAAAGACCAATTACCAACAAACAACATTTTTTTAAAAGTACTAAAAGCAGTCTTTTTCTCACATTGTGTCGACTTTTTTCTTTTAAAATTGGGAACAATTTCACAAATTCTTTCTGTTTCTGTAACATTACAATATTTTCTCGTAAAATTATGACTTTTTTTTTAATGTAAAATTATTACTTTTTAATGTAAAATGGTGACATTTGTCCTATCAAATTCAGACTTTTTTGTTGTTCTTGTAAAACAGTGCCATTTTTTTGAGTGAAATTATGACATTTGTCATAATTTTGCCAAGTAAAATTCCGATTGTTATGATAATATTGCCAGAATTTGAAAGTTTTCGTATAAAATTGTGACTTATGTCGAGTAAAAACTACGACTATTTTCATAAAATTGCCAACATTTTAAGCTTTTCTTGTAAAATTGCGACTGTTATTGAGTAAAATTCCAACTGTTAACATAATATTGCACAAATGTTCCGTTTTTCTTGTAACATTTTGACTTGCGTTGAGTAAACTGAGGACTTTTTTTAAAATACTGCCAAAATTCTAAGTTTTTCTTCTGAAATTGTGACCTTTTTCTTTTGAAATTCCAACTCATTTTTCACAACAAACGTTTTTATATTTGCATAGTATGTATATATTATTAATGTTGTAAATACAAATCTTTATATATTTATAAAGGGTGGTTCTAAAGAGGTAGACATTTTTGGCGGTCTCAAGAAGCTAACAAATGCAAGTGTGTGTGTGTGTGTGTGTGTGTGTGTGTGTGTGTGTGTGTGTGTGTGTGTGTTCTTGTATTTCTACCCTTCTTGAGACATCAACAAGGAAAAGTAACTTCCATATGAGGAGGTGTGAACAAGTGATGACATAAATCATGGTCCCAATAGGGAAAACCATTGCATCTAATAGAGAATGTCTCATTTGCACCCCTGGTGGTGAAATCTATCAAAATGAGGGTGGTCCCAAAAAGGAGGGAGTTTTCAAACTGACTGTGTGTCGGTTTTAAAAGTGCTCCACCACTGGTCAACATATGAAATAACAAGTGTGTGTTAAAGAATTAAAGTGCTCCCCCTATGGCCAAAAAATTTAATAACAAGTGTGTGTAAGAAATTGAAATGCGCCCCCTTTGGCCAAAATGTATTTAAAAAAAATAAATAAATATGTATATAGAGACATACTGTAACAACTTGATTGATTGTAACTTTTATTAGTAGATTGCACAGTACAGCAGTGGTCCCCAACCACCGGGCCGCGGCCCAGTACCGGTCCACGGACCGATTGGTACCGGGCCACACAACAAATAATAAAAAAAAAAAAAAAAGTTTTAAATTTTTTTTTATTAAATCAACATAAAAAACACAATATATACATTATATATCAATATAGATCAATACAGTCTGCAGGGATACAGTCCGTAAGCACACATGATTGTATTTCTTTATGAAAAAAAAAATGTAAATAATGAAGATTGAAAACCAATTACCAACAAACAATTAAAAAAATAAAGAACTAAAAGCAGTCTTTTTCCCACAATGTGTCGACTTTTTTCTTTTAAAATTGGGAACAATTTCTCATACGCTTTCTGTTTCTGTAATATTGCAATATTTTCTCGTAAAATTATTCATTTTTTTAAAATGTAAAATTATTATTTTTTAATGCAAAATGGTGACATTTGTCATATATAATTCAGACGCATCACAATATTGCCATTTTTTTGTTGTTCTTGTAAAATAGTGACTTTTTTTAGTGAAATTATGACTTTTGTCATACTTTTGCCAAGTAAAATTCCGATTATTATTATAATATTGCCAAAATTTTAAAGTTTTTTTATACAATTGAGACTTGTCGAGTAAAAACTACGACTCTTTTCATAAAATTGCCAACATTTTAAGCTTTTCTTGTAAAATTTCGACTGTTATTGAGTAAAATTCCAACTTTTATCATAATATTGCACAAATGTTCCTTTTTTCTTGTAACATTTTGACTTGCGTTGAGTAAAATGACGACTTTTATTAAAAATACTGCCAAAATTCAAAGTTTTTCTTCTGAAATTGTGACCTATTTCTTTTGAAATTCCAACTCATTTTCCACAACAGTTTTTATATTTGCATAGTATGTATATATTATTAATGTTGTAAATACAAATCTTTATATACTTATTAAGGGTGGTTTTAAAGAGGTAGGCATCTTTCGGCAGTCTCAAGAAGGTAACAAATGCAAGTGTGTGTGTGTGTTCTTGTATTTCTACACTTCTTGAGACATCAACAAGGAAAAGTAGCTTCCATATGAGGGCCGGTGAACAAGTTAGGACATAAATCATGGTCCCAATAGGGAAAACCATTGCATCTAATAGAGAATGTCTCATTTGCACCCCTGGTGGTGAAATCTATCAAAATGAGGGTGGTCCCAAAAAGGAGGGATTTTTCAAATTGACTGTGTGTCGCTTTTAAAAGTGCTCCACCACTGGTCAACATATGAAATAACAAGTGTGTGTTAAAAAAATTAAAGTGCTCCCCCTATGGCCAAAAAATGTAATAAGTGTGTGTAAGAAATTGAAATGCGCCCCCTTTGGCCAAAATGTATTTAAAAAAAAAAAAAAAAAAATGTATATAGAGACATACTGTAATAACTTCATGTAAGTAATGAAGATTAAAAACCAATTACCAACAAACAATAAAAACAATTTTAAAAAGTACTAAAAGCAGTCTTTTTCTCACATTGTCGACTTTTTTCTTTTAAAATTGGGAGCAAATTCACAAATTCTTTTTGTTTCTGTAATATTACTATATTTTCCCGTAAAATTATGACTTTTTTTAATGTAAAATTATTACTTTTTAATGCAAAATTGTGACATTTGTCCTATCAAATTCAGACTTTTTTGTTGTTCTTGTAAAACAGTGACATTTTTTTGAGTGAAATTATGATATTTGTCATAATTTTGCCAAATAAAATTCCGATTGTTATAATATTGCTGGAATTGGAAAGTTTTCTTATAAAATTGTGACTTATAAAATTGTGACTTATGTCGAGTAAAAATTACGACTCTTTTCATAAAATTGCCCAAATTTTAAGCTTTTCTTGTAAAATTGCGAATTTTATCATAATATTGGACACATGTTCAGTTTTTCTTGTAACATTTTGACTTGCGTTGAGTAAAATGACGACTTTTATTATAATACTGCCAAAATTCTAAGTTTTTTTTCTGAAATTGTGACCTTTTTCTTTTGAAATTCCAACTCATTTTTCACAACAAATTTTTTATATTAACATAGTAAGTTTACATAGTATGTATATATTATTAAAGTTGTAAATACAAATCTTTATATATTTATAAAGGGTGGTTCTAAAGAGGTAGGCATCTTTCGGCGGTCTCAAGAAGGTAACAAATGCAAGAGTGTGTGTGTGTTCGTGTTCTTGTATTTCTACCCTTCTTGAGACATCAACAAGGAAAAGTAGCTTCCATATGAGGAGGTGTGAACAAGTTAGGACATAAATCATGGTCCCAATAGGGAAAACCATCGCATCTAATAGAGAATGTCTCATTTGCACCCCTGGTGGTGAAATCTATCAAAATGAGGGTGGTCCCAAAAAAGAGGAATTTTTCAAATTGACGACTGTGTGTCGGTTTTAAAAGTGCAACATATGAAATAACAAGTGTGTGTAAAAATTTGAAGTGCTCCCCCTATGGCCAACATATTTAATAACAAGTGTGTGTAAGAAATTGAAATGCGCCCCTTTTGGCCAAAATTAATTAAAAAAAAAATATACATCTATAATAACTTGATGTAAATAATGAAGATTAAAAACCAATTACCAACAACAATAAAAAAAATAACTAAAAAAAATAACTAAAAGCAGTCTTTTTGTCAAAATGTCTCGACTTTTTTCTTTTAAAATTGGGAACAATTTCTCAAATTCTTTCTGTTTCTGTAATATTGCAATATTTCGTCGTTAAATTGTTCCTTCTTTTTTTTTTAATGTAAAATTATTACTTTTTAATGCAAAATGGTGACATTTGTCCAATAAAATTCAGACTTTTATCACAACATTGCCAATTTTTTGTTGTTGTTCTTGTAAAACAGTGACATTTTTTTGAGTGAAATTATGACTTAATTAATTTCGCCAAGTAAAATTCCGATTGTTATGATAATATTGCCGGAATTTGAAAGTTTTCTTGTAAAATTGTGACTTATGTCGAGTAAAAATTACGACTCTTTTCAGAAAATTGCCCAAATTTTAAGCTTTTCTTGTAAAATTGCGACTGTTATTGAGTAAAATTCCGACTTTTATCATAATATTGGACACATGTTCAGTTTTTCTTGTAAAATTTGGACTTGCGTTGAGTAAAATGACGACTTTTATTAAAAGACTGCCAAAATTCTAAGTTTTTCTTCTGAAATTGTGACCTTTTTCTTTTGAAATTCCAACTCATTTTTCACAACAAACTTTTTTATATTTGCATAGTATGTATATATTATTCATGTTGTAAATACAAATCTTTATATCTATAAAGAGTGGTCTTAAAGAGGTAGGCATCTCTCTGTGGTCTGTGGTCTCAAGAAGGTAACAAATGCAAGAAAGTGTGTGTGTGTGTGTGTGTGTGTGTGTTTGGGGGGGCTGACTTGGACTGATTCATACACTTCCTGTCCGGTATTGTGACACTGATGTCCGTGTTTGCTGTCACTGCACTTCACATGTCATTGTGTTTGCACAGTAGCTCGTCAGCCGCCGGGAGTTTGGCTTCATCCTTGTTTTGTTTTGTTTAGTTTTTCCTACTATGTCTCAATCGCTCTCAACACAACCATTTTGTATACCTACCATAGCAAAGGTCCTGCCTGAGACGCTCGGTGTTCAATTTTTGAAGCAATGCAACACTTTTAAAGAAACCTCAGGTAAAAATGTAATGCTAGCACAATGCTAGAACGTTTTAGAATATCAGTGTGTGGCGTAAAACTATGACAAGGGTTGAGTAAAGGTCTCAGGGCATTCAATCCATCGTAAGTGGACTGTTTGGTTTGTCTTAGAAGACGTTTCACCTCTCATCCAAGTAGACTTCATCAGTCCATGCTCATAGACTTAGATTGGTCAGATCTAGTCTTAAACTTAGATTGGTCAGATCTAGTCTTAAACTTAGATTGGTCAGATAAGTCTAGCGGCTGGTGCCAATACCTT